>NW_027466211.1:0-190000 GCF_046127955.1 Nelusetta ayraudi
CACGCGCAAGTTAACGAAACAAGAAAAGGAAAGGACGAGGACGGGCGCTGCCAAAAATCAAAGCAGCATGAGCGAGGGGGGCGGGGGGGGGGGCGGTGCTGGAACCGCAAAGAGGCGGCGCCGCACTGGGTCCTGCTTGGCCCGGCAGCTGTTGGCTCCATTTATATTGAATGAGCGACATCTTAACATAGGGGGAAACCATAAATAGGTAATCCTGCTCCTCCTCCTCCTCCTCCTCCTCCACTCTGCAGCAGCTTGTTTGTACAAGTGTGTGCGCGGCGTCACTTCGCACCCACTCGCCGTGGTGAGGTGCGAGGGGCGGGCAACAGGGACGGGGAGTATTATGGGCTGCGGGAATAATCCGAGGACGGGTGAATTGTTTCACGGATTCCGAAGCCGTTTCCAGGTTTAGGACCTCGCTAACCGTAGCAGTAAATTGTCTGACCGAGGTGTGTGTGTGTTTGTGTGTGTCTCAGCAGGAAGGTTTGGGGGGTGTGGGGTCGGGGTGGGGGGGCGACCCACCTGAGATCTTGCACCCGTACACCTCAAAGCGCAGCGCTATGCCCGTCTCCCAGGTAACGGGGCGGACCCGGATGAAGCGCGTCAGCGTGGGCTTGGGAAGCATCGTCTTGGTAACGTCCGTCGGGTTGGTGTTGCCTTGAAAAACCTGCGGGGGGGGGGAAAGAAGACGTGAATTATTAATAGCGAAAACCTGAAGGCGATTCGCAGAGTCTGGAATTTCTGCGAGGCTGCGGCATTCCTCGGGAAAAGAAGCGCAAGGAGTATTTTTTTTTTTTTTTTTAGCTAACTTTTGGACGACGGATTTATTAGGACGGACAGACGCAGTGAGATGAACCGCGTGTTTTGTTTCGTTTGTCTATTTATTGATCTGCAGAGCTGAGAAGATTACCTCATATATGTATATATGTGTGTCTATACATGTATATACAGACACACACATATACACGTATTGAAATTTTTTAATATCGATTAATCGCAGTGTCCTGAGTTAACTCGCGATTAATCGCAAACCTGCTCTATATGTAACTTTTACAAGATATTTATTGCGTTTCTAGCTCAAGCCATGATCGCATTTGTCAATTTTATTTTGAAAATTATGTATGTGTGTATATATATATATATATATATATATATATATATATATATAAATATACATACATATATATATATATATGTATGTATATATGTATATTTATATATATGTACATGTATACATACATACATACATACATACATATGTATACCTTTCACAAAGTCATGTCAAAATATCAAAAAGCATGTGCAGTCTTTCCCTTCAGTTACAGATATGACGGCAGACACTTTACAGCAGCGCCTCGTCCTGTGCGCAATCGCACAACTTCCTGACCTCTTCGACGGCGCTACGGAGGCTGAAAGGAATCCAGCGGAGAGGCGAATAGCAGGAAGGATGCAACGATTAAAAAAAAAAAAAAAAAAAAAAAAACAAACCCTGAGATAACGGCAGCGCTAAAACGACCACCGGCGCGGCGGACACATTTTAGTCCCCATAAAGCCTGCGCAGCCTCTCGGGGACCAAAGTCATCCACTCTCTGAAATGTCAGGATGCCAAAGGACCGTCCCCACCAGTTCACGGGGCAAATTGACTTTTTCCAGCGGCGGCGCTGAGACGTCATAACTGCCGGCTCAGCATGCGGTAAATTGCGCCCCTCTGCGCAAAAAGCACTTTAGAGTGTATATATATATATATATATATATTTATATATATATATATAAAAAAAATCAACAACAACTCAGGCTTCACCTTAAAGCTCCGCACTGTTTTTTTTCTTCTTCTAGCCAGAGCCGGAGAGCGGCACGCTGCAGTGCAAACATGCTAGTGTGAGTGCTCTCGTGTTGAGAAAGGCTTTTTACGACCCCACACACACACACACCCACTCCCTCCTTCCACACGAAGCCTCACCTCCGTGGTGTTTGCACACCACTAGTGTCTACGCCCACCTCCCCGACTCCCCCCCGCCCCGACCCCCCGACCCCCCCACTCCCGACTCTTCTTCCATTCTTCTGCCTCCTGCAAAGCTGCTCAAACGCGACAGCTTGCTCTCCTTCTGCTCCGTCCACTTTCACCCTCTGTTGAGGTTTTTGTTTTTTTTTGTTTGTCGTCGCCGCTCCTGCTTGCGACGCGGCGAAGGGGCCAACGTCGCACATGCCAACAGCAGCGGGGGGGAAGCACGTACTCGAGGTGCGGCATTCTCACCTCAGCTGAGGATCAAGCTACAGGAGGTCGTCGTCAGGATGGAAGATGCTCAAACAAATCAAACAAACCCCCAATGAGTTGAAAACAACTCCTGAGGAGGAGTTTTTCTCATGTTGCTGCCTATTCGTCATGCATTAGATGACTGCATTGACAATAACGTGATCAAGGTGAATAATAAAGGTGGAAAAAAGTGGGTTCAAAGGTACTTTATACGATTATTATTTTTTTGATCGCGATTAATCACAGAAGCTTCATGGTTAACTGCGATTAATCGCGGTTTTGAATTGCACGTGTGAAATTCTGTGATTTTGCATTTCAAGGCAGTTTTAACCCCATGATGGAAGTATTTCTTACCAGAAATCGGCCAGAGGGGCCGACTACGGGTTAGTAAAAGGGACAAAAAGGTTTACGCTAGGTTTACACCCAGCCTTCGGTTTGAAATACGATAAAACGCTGACAGTCCTAATATATATATATATATATATATATATATATATATATATATATATATATATATATACATATATATATATACACATATATATATATATACATATATGTATATATATATACATGTGTGTATATATATGTATATATATATGTGTGTATATATATATATATATATATATATATATATACATATATATATATATATATATATATATATATATATATATATATATATACATATATATATATATATATATATATATATATATATATATATATATATATACATATATATATATATATATATATATATATATATATATATATATATATATGTATATACATATGTATATATATATTTATATATATGTATATACATATATATATACATATGCACACACACATTTATATCTATATCCGAGAGCCACAAAAGTCTATTAGATCTTGCCTTGCCAGTAGAACATGAGCCTACGAAAAACAGGGATTCCTACCTTTTGTTTGGAGCCCTCTTTCAAAGTGATCCAGTCCTCTCCGTTCGAGCTGACATCCACTTTGTAGGACTTGACAAAGTAAATCCTCCGCGTCTCCTGGGAGATGGCGCCCTGGGTGCCTATAGCCGAGATGAAACGCAAGAACCCGAGGTCCACCTGTGGAGGGTGAGAAGAGAGCGAGACGGTGGGTGAAGAAGAATAAGGCTGAGGAAAAAGCTGCTTAAAGGGGGTTTATCGTGAGAAAATCCCGGCTTAAAAGGAAGGAGGGATGACAAGAGTTTCACTTCTTAGAAGACTGATTATCCTAATGAAGCTGAAACGTACCACTCTCTGTATGTTCCAATTTTTCAAACGCGTGAATAATTTGTGAATTTTTTTTTTTTTTTTTCCAATGCCTCATCGGCTACAAGCCACAGATGAAAATAAAATATATGTAAGAAGAGCGTTTCTGAGTCATCTTTGGCTGGAGCCTCATCTACTGCTACCCTTTAATTTAATAAACAGCAATCAAATATTTATATTCATGAAAGAGACACATGATGATCACCTAATTTCCTGAGATGAAAGACAAGAGCTTATTGGATAAAAGTGAACTTTCAACAAATGGAGGTCGGTAGAAGAAGAAAGATATGGACAGAATAAGAAACATTGTGCCATTATAATATGCAGGAGGCTATTTTGTTTTCATCACGTCAAGACGACCAAAGCCGGTGGGATCAGAGAGGCGCATGGGCCGTGTTTTACTGTTTGTTTTGCTTTAGATTCATGTCTGGCAGAGGTGGTCGCTGGTTTTCATTACATTGGAGCGCGTGTGCAGGACCACCGCCCTCAGAAAAGGAACAAAAACCTTTTATCCATCCCAGAGAAAAGCGGGGTTTGTACGAAACAGGGGAGCAACAAACGGCTCCAGCGTGACAGGTGGAGGACTGACACTGATGAGGACTAATGGCGTTGCGTGCGGACCGCACTCTACAAGCAAAGCAATGCCAGAGGGCCCGGGATATTAGCGGGAGCGGGGTCTCCAGATCGCAACGAGAGACGACGGGGAACTTTGATGTTTGACGGCGCGAGATTGGCTCGGGCTCTGGTGAGTGACGGCCAAAGTCTTGAGTGGATTACGGCGGCCGGCGTAGAAGGGAGATCATTGGGCCGTTTTCTCGGAGAGAGGATGTGAGTCGCGGCGGCAGGAGAGAAAAATCCTTTCTCCGAGCAGACGTGTACAGACATTTCGGAAAATGAAGGCGAGTAATCTGGTTCAGAGAGACGGCAGCATGTCAAAACCATGCATGCAGTGGAGCTAGTCAGCCTTGTGTTTGCCATATATATATATATATATATATATATATATATATATATATATATATATGTATGTATATATATATATATATATATATATATATATATATATGTATGTATATATATATATATATGTATATATACATATATATATATATATATATATATATATATATATATATATATATATATATATATATATATATATATATATATATATATATTAATCAGTCAAATAATATTTTTAATCGCGATTATTCGCATTAGTGTCCTGAGTTAACTCGCGATTAATCGCAAATTACGTTTTACCCAAATTTTTTACCCTGCTGTTCCATATGTAACTTGTATATGTGTATGTATACACACGCACACAGACACACTATTCCATGCTGTCCCTGTGCTAAATGCCTCAAAGCGAAAAGAGCAGAACAGAAACATCTGCACGCCCCAGAATGCTCCATCCCCTCACTTCCAGTAGTAAGAAGACACACTGTAAACAGATGGGGGGGGCGATAAATGGAGTTCCGCCACGCTACTCTCCCACTCTGTGTGTTGACGTCCCAAAGGATTCGGATGGACTTGCCAAAAAATATACAAATGGAAACGGAATACGGTTTGGCTCATGGTGGAGCCTGACATAATGGTGCCTCTAATTGAAATACCGAGTCATGGAACATTTTTTTTCTGCAAAATGGATTTCGTGAGGTGTAATGGAGATGAAGAGCACCGGGGGGAAGTTAATGAGTCGTCGTGCTAATTGGGAACACACATGGTTGCTTGGACTCGGCGTGCAGACATATGGTGGCTTTTTGAAGAGGTCTATTTTTGATACATATAACTCCCCCCCCCCCCTCCAAAATACTGTAATTTTGTTCAAAGGGAAGCACTTTCCAGAGTTTTTTTTCTCCAATCATTAGGAATTTCGCTTTAACTCAATCAAACCAGAGAGAGGCACGAGTAATGCCCCAAAACTGAAATCCCTGACGGAAATTCTGAAATATTCAACGCATGCGTCTCAGCGGTACGTGACAAGGAGTTGGGAGGTGAGGGATGAAAAAATAAAGAGCGGTCAAAAGACGGAAGCGGTCTGAAGGCGGGGAACTGGATGCGGCGCAGTCATTACGGCAGATGTGAGGGGGGGCAGAATTGTGGAGCGTGTGGGGCAAAGACGAGCACAGAGCACACAGAGCAGATCGATTTTAAGGGCTGATAGGAGCAAAATGATTGATCTATGGCGGCTCGTCGGAGGCAGATGCTGAAAGAAAGGGTCTCGCATGGGAGAGAGGGGAGAAACTGGGATTCTTGAAGGCAGAGATAAATATATACGATTGTCAGCATTTTTCTTTCATGACAGATAGGTGACTATTTTCAGATGTTATTTCTATGCTATGAGACGATTCGACGGTAACTTTCGTCCGTTTTCAGAAAGTCACCTGGATGATGCGTTTGTATCACCAAGGTAACGTAAATAGTCTGTGTGTCTGTTATAAAAGAAACAATCAAATATGTATCTTACAAAGACACAATGAACCTCATTCAGCAAAGGTAAATACTTTATCAAAAGAAAAAAAAAAGCGACAAATTTCAGCGCCGAACATTGGCTTAATAAATCATCCTCGGGTGGTGGTGATGATGATGAAGTGTTTGGCCAGTGAGCCCTGAAAGGCTGACTCATGCCTAATGGGCGATGTAATCACCGCGCGGAGAGGTGTGAATGGCGGCTCGTGATCCGTTATCTACTTTGGCCGCGCTGCAGTGTTTCATACTCGGCCGGCGTGATGACGAGTCCAGATTCCGCCCGCACCATCTTGACCGACCGGCGTCGGTTGTTTCAGCTCGGGGTGGGCATTACGAGGCCCTTCCACGACACTGTGAAATTCTTAGAATGCTGACACACCGTAAGTCATATGTGGAGGGAACACACGTGCACTGTCTGAGTCACAAGCGAGACATCGAGACTTCTGAGAATCGCTGAGGTGACCTCAGTTCGAACTTCATGCGGGTCCTTGTCCGTTTGTTGCTCCCGCGCAGCGTGAAAAGATGCTCAGCTGCGATTTTATTCATCTATTTTTATCATATAGGATTGTTTTTTTTTTTTTAACCTCTCAAGCTGAGACCAAGCAAGGACTCAAAGCACAACTCCAGCCGTGTGGACTCCAGCGAAAGCAGAGAGGCAGAAGACGAGTGAAGTCAGTGGAGGCCTGCAGCCGGCGGAATTAGATCAACATACTGGAACTCGCGTTGGCCCAGACATGCGTGTGAAGCCCCGGGGGTAGAAGCGTGTGAAATGACAGACGGAGAATGCACGTTGTGGGTGTTTGCACAAGGTTTTGAAGGGATAATTTCCAAATGATCCCTCAATTGCGCCGGCAGCTGCGGGCGCCGCCGTCAGGTCCACCCGATACCCGGTGTACTGTTATCCTTGGCTCGGAGTGACTCGGGTCTGCAGCTGAGCGGCACCGTAGATAACGGAGGATACAGTCTCGTTGCTGTCGCGTGGGCGCGGCGAAGAGTCACAGTCGTACAGTGACAACCGGCGGGGAGGGGGGGGGCTGAAGAAAACAGCGAAAGCTTCATCTCACGCCAGCTGATTAGCCTGTAATCGAGTTGCCAGGATTCCGCAATCTGCGCTCAGTTTACCAAATACTTTTGAAATCCATTCTTCTGCCTACGCAACAGACGGCAGAAAAGTGAGCACCTGTCCCGGGGACAACAAGGACAACAAGAGGAGAGAAGGTGGAGTCAAAGAGCAGGTCGCTCACACAGGTGACACCTGGCGCGGCTTCTGGGAAACGATTCCCGGAATCGCCAGGAGAATCGGGAATTGTCAGGAGACGCTTCACGGACGCAAAAAGGACGGTACAGTCAGATGAACGCAACCTGGAATTGTCTCAATCTGATGTAAATGAGATTAATTTGTAATAAGATGAAAGCTAATGACATCTGGATGGTGTTGTTTCAGTACACACAGCTGCGGATGACTGTTTAAGCGATGACAACTGACTTAAACGGCCTTTGGAATTTTCCTAGTTTCTGCAGACAGACGGTAAAAATGACTCCAAAATGCTGCATTTTTTGGGGGGTTTCCTTCATTTGCCTCATTGATGGGCCAACTGAGAGAGATTTTTATGCAGATCTGGGACGGTTGTGTCCATTTCTACAACGCAGCGATGATCTGAGCGGCCCTTGTTGGACTTCATTTTCCAGAAAAGCTGCTGTTAATTACCAGTCCAATCTCTAATTACTTAGCACTCTGTGAAACGGTTAGCCCTGAAAATTGGGGACGGATCATTTTTTGGGGGGGGGGGGCAGGTGGGGGCTGGTGTAAAATGAGCACGCTTTTTGGATGAGACAGAGTTCGGGACATGGCAGAGCAAGGCGAGCAGTTTGAGCGTTAGCCTCCAAGCTAGGAGCGGCAGAAGACATAAACGGGCGGCGCAGTGTGTAATTAGCGGTTGTTTGGTTGGTCAGGCGCTGTGACTTAAACTGTTATCTTTGCTAAGTGGGGGCCTTTGCCGGGGCCCGCGTGCAATTTCCAGTTTCCAGTTTGATGACGCGGCGGCGTTTGAAGTCGCGGGCCAAGTTTGCCTGCAAACGCTCGATTTTACCTTGAAATTAGAACCACATGCCGCGGATAAGGGATTTGCGTCGTGTGACCGAGCGCCGTCGCGCCTCTCGTCCTCGGCGCTTTTCATCTGTCGGGTGAGATGAGCGCGTCGCCTTTATCTTGCGAGACATAATTTGGGCTATCGGTTGCACAAAGGCAGAGAAAAAACAAAAGTGAAGACGATGTCGTCTGGGCATAAACTATTCCCCGGCTAAAAAGAAACAGCAGCTAAATTATGGATATGGAGACCAAAAAAAAAAAAAAAAAAAATCAACTCGGTGCTTAATGTGAAGAAGAACCTGAGTGAATGGGACGCCTATGTGCGGTATGTTGCCATTCTAAGAGGCTCAATACAGGGGCTCTCAGGTATTGACAGCTCGCTCCAAGACCGTGTCAATTATTCATGCTGTGTGTATATGAAAGATCAATGTCGGCTGCCTAATGGTCATCTTCTTCTTTGCTTTAATTAATAACGCTATGCTGATTTTTTTTTTCCCCTCTGCCGAGGCCATTAGGTTTTTTTTTTTTCCTACAGCGCACCAAACTCTCTTGTCATCTCCTGTATGGCACCGATCTGGAACATTCCTCTCCTCCAGAAGGGAAGAAAGGGGTCGGGCATGTGCAGTAACTACTTTAACATCACACGCTGGTGCCGTGTGTTATTCCCGTTCAAACTACTTTGAAATAACGAAACAAGGATCGGGCTAAATGCTGGGCTAGAGGGCACAGGATCTGTTTTTTTTTTTCCTTCTTCTTTTTTTTTTTTGATGCACATTGCTGGAGAGACCCACTCTGTCCTGTGCCGCTCTACCTCGACGCACGTATGCAACTCGACCGGCGCTGCGCAGAGGGGGAATTTGCGGCATAACAGGAGAAGATCTGAAGTGAACAAATGAAATGGCCTTCTTTCTTTCATCTCTCCTCAAACTACAAAGTCCCATGAAAAGGGGGGGTCTGAAGGTCCCCTGCGTGCACCAAAAGGCTGATTAATGGCCCAGCAAACCCGGCGCTCAGTGCTGCTACCACAGCACGCCAATCTAATTACCTAGCAGAGAGAGAGAGAGAGAGAGAGAGAGCGAGCGAGCGCAGACTTAAGCTGACTCTTGGCGCATCAAAAAAAGAAAAAAGAGGCGAGCATTAAAATGGACAACAAATCTGGATTATGTTAAACCGAAAGTCGGGGAATAAAGGATAAAGAAAAGAAGAGCAAAGAAAAATGGCCCGGAAAAATGAAAAGGCTACCTGACGTGAATAACAACGCTGTCTGCCTCAAGCTATAGCATGGGAATCCAAACAGGATTCCATCATGAAATAAAGAATGAATGTGAATTAGGGCTGTCAAACCATTCATTTTTTTTAATCGCAGAATCTTCACAGTTAACTGCGATTAATCGCGGCTTGAATTGCACGCGTACAATTCTGCTCGTCTGCATTTCAAGGCAGTTTCAACTCCATAATGTGAAGTATTGAAAAATTTGCATCGTGGATTGCATTTAACTAATCGCGATTAATGCGTTAACGCTGACAGCGCTTAATATGAATACATGACTGCTGCGCATGTGACGGGGCGGTGAGATAAAGTGAACGTGCGAGTGGCCCAGAGCGTGTTGCAGCGTGGCAGGCAGGCAGCAGTGAGAGAGGAATGACGGATTTCTTACTCTTTTTAACACTCCTCGCGATAATTGGCCCCCGGCTTGGAGAGCCTGGCACGAGCGCGTGGCACTCCATAGAAAACAGAAATTACGAGCAAAGCCACAGACGACAGCCCTTTTCGGCAGCATTTGGAATCCGAACATTTTCGAGGAGCCACTCAGCATTGGTGGGGGATAAGCACGCTTGTCGGAGAAAATCCATGTTTACCGCCAAATCAAAGCCTCGTTGCAATCAATACGGTGGCAATTGCAATCTCGCGGCGAATTTCTGCTCGAGATGGAAGACAAAACAGGGCAGCGGTGCGGCCGCGCGTGTTTTGCAAACAGGAGCTTCCCTTCCCGTCAAGCAAATGTACTTGACGCCGCGAAGAGGGGAAGCGGAAAGGGCGGCGCGTTTCTTCCTCGTCAACTTCGGAAACATCCTGAGATTCCTACGAGGGGTGGTGGAGGTTTGGAGGGGGGGTCTGGACTCGAAACTCCACACGCAAAAGGCCCACAGTGCTCACGCTTGCGCGGGCGAAGCCACCCTCCCCTTCTGCACATTCTCAAGTCAAGCGATTGAATCAGCCCGGCGGAGTAACAGAGACCGTCAGGCACAATATTTACAGCGCAATAATGAAAGGAAAAGCATGTTTACGTCCCGGCCGGGGGGAAATGTTTGGCTGCGTGTCAGCACCGTTCCTCGTCTCCCCCTCTGCCGAAACATATGACGGCCAAACTTTGCAAAATCAACAGAGGGAAAAACAGCCTGGCCCTTTGGTTAATAAATCAAACTTGCCTGAAATGTATTCGTCGTCAGGGCTGTGTCACTGTTGGGGGTAATGGCGGAGGGATGTGCGAGCGGGGATTTGGGATGTGTGAATTTATCCCCATCACGGGATGGAAAACCCAAATCCTCAATCTTTCCACACAGAGTTCTCCCGGTGGCTAATGATCGCTTTGAAGATAATCTGACGGACAGAAATATATGTGACAGAGCCCATCCCCACAGTGTGTGTGTGTGTGTGTGTGTGTGTGTGTGTGTCTGAGCTGGAAGCCTGGACTTAATCCCCCCCCCCCCCGCCGAAGGCAGCCGCAGCTATCAATTCTTGGTAGAGGGTGACCACGTGGGAGAGATAGACAGAGGGAAGGGAGGAGAGACGCAGCCGGATGGGTGGACAATGACGGAGAGAATGGACGCGGGACCCCCCAAAAAGAACAAACACCTGGAGGTCCGTCCGCGCGGTGCGCATTCATCACCGGAATTGATGGCCGCGGCGTCGTGGGAGAACCTCCAAGAGACTGAAGGACAAATATGGGACACCCCTGCTGTTCTGGAGCAAGGCGCTGATCATTTCTTATACTGTACAGACCCTGCGAGCCGCTCATTCTTCGACTTCTTCTACTCCCATGACTTTAGGCTTCTGAAGGGTGATCTCGCAACTCACCACTATACTTGGTTTATTAGTCCATTGCCACTTGATATTATATATACATACATATATATATATACATACACATAGCTATATATCTATAGCTATATCTATATATATCTATATATATCTATGTGCCTTTGTAACAACAAAGTATGTATATATACACAATATATACAATAAGTATAAATATATATATATATATATATATATATATATATATATATATATATATATGTATATATATGTATAGCTCTATATATATATATATATATATATATATATATACAGTACATGTATATATAAGTATCTACAGTACGTTTGTATATGTATATAAGTGTATAAATATCTATATACATACATAAATATACACATACATTTCTCTATACATTACATATATTCACACACTATATATGTACATGTGTCTATATATACACATGTATATATATTCACATACATATATATATTCACACACACATATATATATACACATACACACATATGTATATATATACATACAAATATGTATATACAGTATATGTATATATATATATACACGTACATGTGTGAGTGTGTATATATATACACACACACACACATATATATATTGTATATATTTGTGTGTGTGTGTGTGTGTGTGTGTGTGTGTGTGTGTGTATGTAAATATACTTTGTTGTTAAAAAGGCCTCAATCAACACATAAAACATATATACAATAATATACATTTAAGTGCATAATTGCTGTGTTTCTAATCCAAACAAGGAGCAACATTTGCCACTGCCATTAAACTTGGTGAATTTTTAAAATATGCACTTCCTGCTCACACACACATCTCCACTGTCACAGAACGGAAGGAAGAGTGATGAGTCACCCCCTCATGCAGTCTTATCGTCTTCACCGCAAGTTTCCAACACAGCGTGAAAAACATTGAATATGGACGAAATCAACAGCTCTGCTTGTGTTACCAGGCTGTGTCGACAAGATCAATTTGCTTTTGCACCCAATTAGTGGCTTTCCAGCAACCGTAAATGCACTATGGAAATACGACGTGGGGATGAGTGCACTACCTGTATCCACTCCTTGTTGGAGTCCTCTGCCGGCGTCCACGCATTTTCGTAGTAGTTCAGTCGAGAGCGCTCCGGCGACCAGCTGGGGTTGTACTGGGACGAGGCCATGATTTGGTCGGATGTTATCTCCCCTGATTCCATTCCCAACGGGTCGCTACAGTCGAAGTCTAAAAAGGAAAGGAAGGGGTGGCAGAAAAGAGAGGGAGAACGAGCAGACGAGACATTTAGTGGAGGTCTAGCTGAGAGCGCCAGAGTGTGCCGTACCCAGGGTGGGCTTTCAGTGTCGGGCCGGGAGAACGCGGCACGACAGGCACTCAGCGCTGCTGGCCGGGAGAGAACAGCACATCAGAGACGCCTGGCTGGATCCTCCCTGCCCGGCATTTAATGCAGGTTGAATGGAAGTGTTATGCATTAAAGATGAAAGAATGACTTCATAAAACATTCAGAGCGGTTCTTGCTTTCCACAATTATTAGGCATTACAGAGACGTTCACTTTAGCTACTCTTTCCAGTCCGTGGATCCCTCTCATCCCCGTGTGCAGAAATGCTAAGCGGCCCACTGGGACAGACGCCCCCAGCTCGACGTGTTGGTGGGAATTCAGGTTTTTAAAGAGAAGTGTCGCATGTTTGGGGTGATAACATTCCAGCAAGCTGTTGGGGAAAAAAATACATTGTCGTGTTTGGAGTTATGAGTCAACACCTGCCTGAATGAATAGGTTGAGGTAGACCTCGCGTAATACGCGTCTTTTTTTATTTCCAGACACGCGGTTTTCACCCAACGCCAGGTGAAATGAATTACAAGCATGAGGCTATAGAGGTTCCTCACACCGACTTGAAATTCTGACTTTAAATTGGTCGGCCCTGGACTCAGAAAATGTGACTTCAGAGGGAAAAAAATAGAAGACACCCTGGGTTGCAGGTTGGCTGGAACCTCAGCGAGCTAGCTTAGGGTGAAGGCAGAGTACGAGCTGGCAGCTCATTGGTGGGCCAACGAAGAGAGATATGACAGCAGTGCGACTATAGCCAAAAACGTGGGTGTACCTCGTACACACGAGGAGCCAACCACCCACCTTGAAGAGGCAAACCCCCCCCCCCCCGTTTATGTTGACATTAGCGCAGCCTGGGCTCCGGAGCTGGAGAACCAGTGGGTGTGAGTTAAGGGTCGGACTTTCAGCGCCCGGCAGGTCAGACGTGCTGACACCGCGACGCACGGGGGTGGGGTCACTGTTGGAACCAGCAACGTGACCTTACGACCCCCGAGTCGTATAATAAAGCCGTAACGACGCAGAGGAATGCCAAGGCACACTTTCACCCCTGCGATCCGTCACTCTTCTTAGTCTGTCCTTTGCACATCTGCTCTTGTTTGTTTGTACATAGACTGACTTGAATCTTTCTTGTAATTACTGTACGGTTTGTACTGCATTCCTTGTCGACTCCTTTCACATTACATCCGGGTGTGAGCAAGGTCGCGGAAATCGGCCTCTGCGCCGTCTCAGACCCTCCGCTCAAGGCGTTGGGGCCACCGTGGCTCAATTGACAGAGCGGGCCGGGTCATCAAACAATCTGAGGGGTCGGCGGTTCGAATCCCCGACTCCAACTGTCCACGTGCTGAAATTTCCATGGGCAGAACACTGAACCCTGGGTTTCTCCCAATGGGGCTTGAAACTCCTTGCGCGGCAGCGGCCACCCGTTGGGTACGACTGTACGGGTGAATGAGAGGTAAAGCCCTCCGGGGGTACCATAAAGGTCCATTTTACCATCTACCATGCTTGCGCCTCTATACACAAGGCCAGCACTGACACAAACATATGGCAGTCCGGCCCCCAGCGCGCAGTCACGTGCTTCGCGCAAGAGCCAGGACGAGGGCCGCCGTGGATCTGCTACGCGGCAGCGGCTACCTGTAAGCGAACACAGACGGCCGCTCCATCTGTCACAGGGCGGGCGCGCCCGCAGTCGGCAAGCGTGTGTCGCGCGCTGCAGCATACGCGCGGCTCGTCGCGTTGCGTGGTAGTGTCGGCGGGAGGCTGAGAAGACAGTCTCGCACCTCCCAGCGCCCGTCGCAGGCGCTCTCTCCGACGAGACGCCGAGCGCCTGCGACATTTCTGTACTCGGGCCGACATAACCGTGGACGAACACATCGCCACTGGTGCGAAAACAAGCGGCTTTTGTCCGCCGCTTGAGGCGTTCGCTGATGTGGGTGACTGAGGAAAATAGAGAGCCGGCTGAGGTGTAGATATGACGCGAGTCTGGATGGCTGAGGAGAGATTATCTCCTATTTTTGTCAAAATGAGATAAAAAAAAAAATAAAAAAAATAAAAAGACAAGCCCCCCTCCCGCCACCCCCCCTTCATGGCTTTATCACCTCACATCAGCAGCTCACAGCCAGACCCAACTGTGCGCAGAAGTGAGAAAATCCACCGTGTATTATACATAAGGGGATTATGAATGATTCAACTCACGCAAGTCTGCAGGAGAGTCTGCACAAAGTTTAGAGCTTCTTGCACCTACCTCGGATGGCTGATGCAAGACCGAGCAACCCCCCCCCCCCCCCCCGCACCCCTGACCCGCTGCACCAATCAGAAATTTGAGACGTGGAAAGTTGTAAAATGCGTAATTCAATTTGTCTGCGGGATTAAAGAGACTAAGAAAGGCCAAAAAGGAATTACATCAGTGAGCGGTGGAAAAAAAAAAAAAAAAAAAAACCAAAAAAACAACTACATCTGAGTGTGTGAACTCACTCCTGCCACTGCTGCCTTCCTTCTCCACCCCCCCCCCGGAGCCAAACAAAACCCTTGTGGAGATGATTGGTGGATCTACTGGACGTCATCCATCTCTATATCTGTTCCCGAAGGCTGACTGACTGACTGACTGCGTGCGAGTGTTTGGGGTGGTCTGGCCCGCGGACAGATTTATGGCTTCAACCAGCAAGCCGTCTTCCCTTAATGAAATGTTTAGCCGGAGCAGTTTTGCAAAATGGGGGTCAGGGGTCAGGTCCTATGACGCCGCCGCCGCCCGTTAAACGCTCGGGGGATGTGTGCGAGTCTGTGCTGGAGCCGGTCGAGGGCAGCACAGGGGGGGGAGAGATGCCTTTTGGAGGCCGAGACGTAAACCGCAGGCAGGAGGTGCACATGTGCCCCCCCCCCCCAAAAAAAAAAACACATGCACCAAATGAGAGAAGTGTCTATTTGATAATGCAGAAGGTCTGTTAAGTGTGAGCGAATTCTTCTCTCTGAATATAAATCCTGAGAGCTCGTTTGTTGCCCTGGCACTCTTGCAACCACTTGTTTCAAGTGAGACTCATTCACTGCTCTCCATTATTTTCCTCACTTCTTTGACTCTATCCCTCCCTTCATGTTTGCTGTTTGGAATCTAGAGGTCTGACGTATAGAATATGGCCTGACTAGTTGTTTTTTATATTGCTAAAAGCTTAATATGCTTCGTAGGAACGCACTGATAAAGGTGTATACTCGCAGTACAATACAAATCATTTGGCTTTCCCACCCATAGAATGATTATTTTATATGAGAAGCCTGAACACTGCCGTCCTCAAATAAACCAACGAAGAAGAAGGTGAACGAGACACCCAACTTTGCTAGCGCAGGCCACTGTAGCTCACTGACAAAGGAGGGAGAGGGGGGGTGAGCGAGTGAGCGCCGCAATCTAAAGTGTAACCTCTTGATGTCTCCGTTTCTTAGTGCGAACGCCGCCGTCCTCAAATAAACCAACGAAGAGGAAGGTGAACGAGACACCCGAGTTTGCTAGCGCAGGCCACTGTAGCTCACTGGCAAGCGAAGGAGAGGGGGGGGTGAGCGAGTGAGCGCTGCAATCTAAAGTGCAACCTCTTGATGTCGTCGTTCCTTTTTTTTTTTTAAATCTCCAAACACTGCACAGTTTTTCTCAGTACAATCCCGTCCCACCTGTCTGGTATCCAGAGTTTTATTTCGTTTATTTATGCTTTTTTTTAATTTATTTTTTTTACGCCAGCTCACCTTCTGGAACGGTCCTTTCGATGACAGTGAAGTTGGCGGAGAAGCCTTCCTTCGCGATGGCACTGTCGGTGTTGATCGTCAGTGCCAAGATGCCCGTGTAGGAGATGATCCTTCCGGGAGTGTTCTGCCCACAGTACCTCCCAATGTACGGGCCAACTGCAAGGGAAGGGGGTGAAAAACAAGCGCCGGCATTGTTACTGCAGGGCTGACTCAATATTTGTTTGTATTTCTACAGCCGTGTCACACATGGTTTTAACGACCGGTCTTCCCCGCGGCGGTGTGAAAACTCGAGTCCCATTGAGGTATGGCACCGGCTTTATTTTCTTTCCTCTCTAAAAGCCGACTCCATAAAAATGCCTGGGAAGGGACTCCAAACATTCCGGGCCTGCTCGCTGGTTGGAAACAAAGAGGGCAAAGTTGCAGAGTGACCCCGCGGCGCGGCCAGGTCACGGTCTCTGTCTGTTTGCCGGCCGTAAATTCCGCAGACTTCCCGTCTTCCCTTTCCCCCCTCGGAGACTCGAGGTGTGCGAAGAGACGGACGGACGGGGTTTTTTGTGAGGGGGAGACCGAACAAATAAAGATGCGGCAGGAACAGTGGGGGGGGGGGGGGGGGTTTCGGTGGGCATATTAAAGACAGAGCGCAAGAGGCCGAGTTCTAATTAGCAAAATGGATGAGGGGAATCAATGTGAGAGAACGGGAGGGGAGAGAAGACGCAGGGATGCTAGGTGGAGGGGGGGGGGAAGAGGAGCGCTGCTGCAACGTGGGAAAGCTTTCTCGTTGTTTCCGACCATGAGTTAGACCGACACATTGTTCAGCAAATGAATCATGGGTTGAGTAAACATGAAGGGCAAATATGCCTGGCTCAAGATTGTTTACAAATTGTGTTCTTATTGCGCTTATTTATTCAAAACATTGCTAAATTTTGCAGCTTAACACGCAACTATTTTTTCCAGTATTCCTTGGTAAATATTTACACTTTAGTAAATATTTTGCAGTTTATGTTCCTTGTATACAAACCAAATCGAAGTCTGTCGGTTCAGTTGCGTTCATTGTCTCGTGACTTCCTGTTTTATTCTGAAATCCTGTTCCCTCGCGTGTCGGTTGCCTTGCCCTTCCCTTGTGTGTCCCCACCTGGTCTGATTAGTCTTTGTCGGCCTGATTGTTTCCACCTGTGTAAGTGTAAAAAATGCTTCCAAAGGGTTTTTTTTTTAAATTTTTTTTACACTTTTCATGACTCGCACATGTTGCAATTTAGCCGAATAAGCATTGAGTGCATTGACTAAAAAG
Source organism: Nelusetta ayraudi (assembly GCF_046127955.1). NCBI lineage: Eukaryota > Metazoa > Chordata > Actinopteri > Tetraodontiformes > Monacanthidae > Nelusetta > Nelusetta ayraudi. Next base: position 17,506 of record NW_027466211.1, read on the forward strand.
AGAGAGAGGCGATGCACTCTTAATGACTTTGCAGATTAGCAAGGCTGACTTCAGACATTTGTGCATAATCAGCACTGGCCAAAAACTTCACTATATTTTTTTTTAAAAAATTAGAGAACTGAAGTAGGCCAAAAAGTGCCAGTGATGGGCAGTTTGTGGAATTGCCTGCCACAACACGCAACTCCCGGCACCAGATCCTACATGAAAGGCAGAAAGCCACCTCACACGGGCTTAACGGGAGAGGTGTGATGTGAGACCCTGAACCCCATGTGACTCTGTGCTGGAACAAAAAAATGCCATCTCCCGGATTATCTGCATGACTACCGCGGCGCACATGAAATTTTAAAGGACCTCCACTCGCTCCCAGTCTCGGCCTTCCTCGGGGATGGGGGGGGGCAGTTGTGCTTCCGCAGCAGCTGCCCCTCCTTGAGGTACGTGTGCTTTTAAGGGCGGGAGGACGGTCGCAATTCCCGCGGCGCCTGCGCGGCAGACAAGCGAAGGCTAGCGGGCGCCGCAGCCCCTGCGCTAATGCACCAACAATCCAGCTAGCTAGGCACCGTGGGGAACGCCGATCAAAGGCCAGAGCATGACTTTCCTTTCATGGGTTGTCTTCCTCATCACGGCTTCAGTCACCTCCAGGGACACGTGACGGGTGAGGCGCCACTTCAATCCTGTTTTTGGTGTTGAGTGGCTAAAGTGAATGCAGACTCATTGTTGGAGACACGCAGGACCGTCTTAAAATGTCTCATTTTTGTGTCTTTCTTACAACTAAATTAAGTACTGTTGTTTTTTTTTTAAATTCACACATCAGTCAATGAATGGCGCCTTCGTGTGTGCACAATTCATTTTGCGCTCGCGCGCACGCACAACTCCCCGATGCGCTGTTGCGAAGCCATAAAGCAGCCAATGACAGGCGAGGAAGCGGAAACAGGAAGAACTTCAGGGCCCCCGGTTGTGTCAGGTTAAAATTGTCAACTAAATGATTTCCTCTCGACTGGAGAGGACAGAGAATTTCTATATATAGCAGACAGATGGATATCTCGATATTTCAATCGAGTCGCTTACCACCGGGGAAGCCGTCCCAGATCTCCAGCCTGTCGTATCGGCAGAAAACGCCAGCGGGGGGCGTCGGGTCGGGCTCCAGCTCGAAGCTCTCGAACTCCAAAATGATCTCCGACATCTTGGGGGCGAAGATCATGAACGTGCAGTCCAGGTTGTTGGGGTACTTCTCGGGGAAGCCCGGTGACTTGATGACGCCGCTGTTGGAGGTGAAGTTCCTGGAGCACGCAGGACCTGCGTGGGGAGGAGGAGAATTGGTCTATTATTGGTATGGAGTTGGTAAGGAGTACTCAACTCGACGATACCTGTGTCACTATCGGCGCATCCCAAAGAAGTGAGTCATTCTTTTAGAGTCACGACTTGGGATGACTGTCGTTTAGCTAATGAGCAGCGCTAACTAGCGCCAGCCTCCCCAGACTGTGAAGGCAACGAGCGACGCTGACACATGTTCAAAGTTTTTTATGCTTGGCTGCGCACTAGCACCAGAGGAAGAAGAGCTATCTGCCGTCCGAGGCGATCGTTCAAAAAAAATAAAAAATAAAAATAAAATAAAATAAATAATGCGCTCAGGGTAATGTCCTTTCTCACGGTAGCCTGGCAGCCGGCGTGCTCGCCTTCCAACTGGAGCCCGTCTCGGGGCCTAAATTGCGGACAGTTATCGCAAAGATGGAGTCATTGTCGGCAAAATTATGATTGTGGCAAACTGCTCCCCCCCCCCCGCCCCTCCCGACTGTTACTCAAGCTTCTCAATTGCAGTCCACTGCTGGTGGACCACGGGAAGGCAGGAGGAGGGAGGAGGGAGGAAGCCGCGTGAGAAAAGTCAATGGGCGTTTCGACTCCAAAGAGCACCGGCGTTAAGTGTGCAGCTTTTTCAAGGTACTGCGTCGCCATTCATTTTCGCAGCCGAGACACAGGGATTTCGCGGCTACATGGCGCGGGCCGACCACATGACCGGGTGGGGGGGGGGGGGGGGCGCGCTTCAGCGTGCACTTTTCATTCAAACTCGTTTTGCGGCGCAGTGACTTTCGGAACGAGTTGGATCGTGACTTGACTTCAAGCCTCTTTCTTCGGTTCCATGTCGATCCTTGTTGCCAGCCGGCAGTCGACTGGTTTTTAGGAGCGGCTCCTTTTGAAACAGGAAGGGGAGAGCACTGACATGCTTCTGTACGACACTTAGCTAGGTGGTGCCGAAGTCTTCGGACGCTAACCCACTGCCTTCCGCAAGGTCCCCGTCTCTCTCTTGTTTGTCGGTGGAGTTACAATCTTCGTAGTGAAAGAGCTTAAATTATTAAAGAAAGGATTTTGGGGGGGGGAGGGGGGGGGGTGAATTTATAACGCGCTCAAACAGTCAAACACTCTAATCCGCTCTATAAACATACGGTACAAGCTGAATTTACAACAGGAAAACCCCAGAGAGGGGACGAAGAGACAATCTTGAACTCTCGACATTTACAACCAGCCGTCCACTCGGGCCACTCTGGTGTCCAAGTACGATCCTTTAAACTGTGGGCAAAGCCGAGTTCTGACTTCAACTCTGAGGGTGCGTCTTAGGCTTGATTCTTCTGACGACGTGTCCTCCAAGAGACTGAGAGCAATGTGAATGTTGTTTAATGGGGCCGGCTCTCAGCTCAGCAGCCCCCCCCCTTTATCATAAATTGAATTTGAATTTCTTTTCCCCCCACACCTAAAGGCGCCTCGAAGAACTTTGGACAATCAGGAGAAAACCATCCGAAAGCCTTCTGAGCAACCAAAGAGTGACAGCAGCCAGGAGAAAAAAAAGAGTAGATCTAAACTCCAGGGGGCGCTCATCTGCTTTGGCCAACTGAATGAACTGGCTTTACACACGCCCATTCTCTTTTTCTTCACTTCTCCTCCTTCTTCTTGAGGCCCCCCTGGGGGAGGGGGAGGGGGGGGGGGGGGGCGACACGACACGGTTTGTCGCTGGGCTGCGAGCCTAAATCACCGCTGTTTACTCTGTGCAGCGCTCTCCGGCTAATCATTAGCCCGGTTAAATCGGCCGAGCCACTTTGTCACGCCTCCTCTTCTCCTCCTCCTCCTCCTCCTGTGACATCACTGGCGGTTTAGCGGCACTTAATCAAACATTAACCTGAAGCCCGTGGTGCGGCAGACACTCCGGCAGATGGAGAGGCGTGCGCACGACGGCCCGAGGCGCCGCAAGTGTTGACGCGGGATTCATTGGCCCCGTATTGCCGTTGCCATTTCCAGATCTGCACTACAGTGGCGTCATGTGACAAACTATGCACCAAATAAAAAAAAAAAAAAAAAAAAAAACCTTTACACAAACCATCCAGAATACAGCACGTTGAGCCCCAACTTCCTGTAGCAACAATGCTAAGGGCAGCGTATGCAGTGCAAAGAGAGGAATTAAAAAGAAATAATAGAAATAAAATATATCTATTAATTATACAAATCCAAATAAGCGCTATAAATAAGTGGCGTACCCCCGTAAATTTGGTTTCCTTTGTGAACCGGGGGGGGGAACGCACGGTGTTGTTGGTGTTTGGGAACTGGGCGGGCCTTCTCCCTCCCTTTCATTCGCTTGTCTTCTCACATTTGTTGTCTCCGGTTTCCACGTGCGAGCGCTAACGGCGTATATCCGAGCCAGATGTGACCAACGCCATTAGGGCCGTGCGGTCAATGGGAGCAGAGTGTGCCCCCCACCCCCCCACCCGACCCCACTCCACCACCCACACGCACTCAAGATGTTTTCGCAGGTGTGCGTGCTCTCTGAAAAACGCCCGCATGCCCCCCCCCCCCCACCCCCCTTCCCCCCCAACATGGCAATGAGGGTGTGATTTTCTTTTGCTGAAAAACAAGCGTCCGTTCCTTCGCCATCCCTCGGTGGGAATTCCTGCTCTTCCGGTTCTTTTGTTGCGTCTATTATTTTATGAGCAAGTGATGTGCTATTAACAGTGTTGGCGAGTAATCTATTACTAAGTAATTTTTCCGTAACAGAGTAATGTGACGGGATTACTCTGGCAAAAATGCTAGCTCGGAATGTCTTGTCGTGTGCAAAATGTCGGAAAAATCATTTTTTTCATACTAAAGTCATTTGTAACCGATTACTTACGAAACAAAGTAGTTGAAAAAAAAAAAAAAGGAATTAGATTACCTGTATAGGAGTAATCCATAACCAGTAGTTGGATTACTTTCATGGAGCAATCGCAACAACACTGGCTATTAACGGCTGATGTTCGTGATATCAAGAGTATTAAATGTTTACCACTTATACACTTCATCATGTCGCTTCACATCTGGACCAATCACGTGCGGCTTTTGGCAGAAAAGAAATAACCGATGACCCCCCCCCCCCCCAGAAAAAAAAGAAGAAAGAACGCCTCCCAATCAATCTAACCCTCTCTTACTGAGTAATGCAGAGGAGACGTAGATGAGACGGTGAGCAGAGAGAGGTTAATGGTGGGTGGGGGGGAGGGTTCGGTTGGCTAACGTCTTCGCCTCCTCGCCCACATCAACGGGCCCCTCGGACGGCATTGATGTGGCCGTCGTCCCAGCGAGCTGCTGAGACGCTAAAGGAAAACACGTGCAGCGGGGCTCCTGCGGCGCGGCGACGAGGACGGATCTTTCCAGAGACTTGAAAGGGTCTGAAGTGAGACGCTGCCAGACGAGGGGGATAAACATCGCCCTCGGGAAGGCCGAGGATTTCGGTCCAAACCCATCGCTGGCTCTCTCTCTCTCTCTCTCTCTCTCTCTCTCTCTCTCCGTCTCGTCAGTTTGCTCAACTTTTCTCCCCCCCATCCCTCTCTGGGGCCTCCACGGAGACGCGCGCGCAACCATTTCGCTAATCTGCCCCCCTTGGCGAGAGTATTCCTCACTCGCGGCGGACTTTATCTCCTCTCACTCCCGACTGTCATCTTCCCCTCGCTGTTCCTTGCCAGACTTGAGCCGGCCGAGTGCGGGTTGCCAATTTGCAGGCTATAAAATAAATAGCCCGTGCTAATTAAGACGGCTGGATGGGATCAGGGAGGGGGGTGGGGGGGGTGTTGGGGACTGGGTGGGGGGGGGGTGGGGGTCGGCGTGCAGCTGCAAAACAACCTGTTCTCTCCCGTTCGGGCCGGTTTTTCAAAGCGTCGCTGGCGAGAACTAGCTAGCGTGTTTTCCGCGCGCCGTGAATATCGTTTTATGCTTTTCAACTACCGCGGCTCGATCGGAACGCGCAATCACACCTGTGCTTAAGTTGGCATTGTACTGTAGTTCCTGAGGGGGGGGGGGTGCGCGTTTTACACGTCGTTAGCCTTGTGGGTTTGTTTATCTTACGCGTGACCTTTGCTTGCGCGTTTGTAGCCGCCTTCCCCCGGGATGGATGAAAGTCGGCTCCGATACCAGCGGCTGACTTCGCGTTCCACTCATTCCCGGGGACTATCAGCGCCTGCGATCGGCACGCATTCTTTGCAAGCCGCTGCGTTCCTCCGCCCCGCCCGATCGGTCGGAGCGTACGCGTGTCGTCATTAACGCTAAACGTGTTAGCCAACACAGTGTTTTCCCAGCTAATACCCGTCGCGCTGGTAAAGCCCGGGATAATCAGCCAGCGCCGGAATCTACCTCCACCGTCTCTGCCGGGGCTTTCGCTCTTGGACAAACACGGCCGTTAATTGATCTCGCGGCCGTGTTTGCCGGCGGCCGTTCGTCGGAACACAAGAGTGGACCCGGAAACACAACGGCTTTGGGCCTGGGGTTCGCTAGCCAAACGCCGGCACCTCTCACGGCTCACCTCTGTTCACGGGGGAGAAATATTTCCGAACTACGACATTGCGCTCACTGCATACCCGCTGTCAGATCTACTCTTTATTCTGAACTCCAGCGGAGCGGCAATCACGTGGGTAATCATCGCATGCGGTTAATGAATTTCAAGCTAGCGGCACGTGGAGCCCTCTGTTTAACCTCCTGCAGAAAGAAGAAGAAGAAGAAACGGCCAGAAAAAAAAAAAAAAGAAGTGAAGGATGAACTTTCCCCATTTGTGTGTGGTTTGCTGACAGGATCGAGATCAATCAGCGGCTTCCTGCCTTCTGCCGACAATAGCGTCTGTATTCCGTCCAGTCTCCGCGAGCGTGCCGCTTAGCGGTTTCATCTTTTACTGCCTGCCGGGCCGTAATACGCCTCATTTACAATCAGCGGCGGCTGACGGACGAGGCTCGCAAATGTGCACACAATCACGGCGAGACCGTAGCGCGGGTTGAGGGAAACGCGCGTAGATGAGCTTTTCTATTTTCGGGGTAGGTGGCGGTGGTGTGTGTGTGTGTGTGTGTGTGTGGGGGCGGGGGGTCGGAGAGTGACTTTGATCTTCTAAATGGAGACTCGCCCAGCTGCCCGGCTGTGTCTGTGACAGACACCCGTTTGGAAAAAAGGCAGGCAAACACCCAGCGCAAACACACGCCGGGCCAGATTAAAAAGGGACGGAGGGTCCATTTATCATGTCTCCGAGGTCACCGGGGGGTGGGGGGTGGGGTGGGGGGGGGGGGCGGGGCGTCCGATAGAGTACTGCTAAGGTTAATTAATGGAAGTGGAGTCTGGAGCACCTGTCTGCCTGGCAGTCACATGACAGGCCGATCTGCACCGGAGGGGCTCCCTCCTCCCCCTCGCTTCGCTCCGTCCAAACAAAGGAAGTCAGCGGGCCCCCCCCCACCCCCGCAGGAAATCCCCTCCGCTGCTTTGCCGTCGCTCACGGAGGGAGATCCGCGGGGCCGTCGCGCCGGGTCGACATTATTTTTCGGCGAAGGGAGGAGACGCCCGACGGGACTCGAGGAGCCGGCTTGCCCTGACGACGCGACGGCCGGCCGGCCACGAAGGCTCGTCGTGCAGTCAGTCGCTCGCCGCCAGATAAGAAAAAAAAAAAAGAAAAAAAAGAAAAAAAAAGCCGCAATTACGGAGCGGGCGCGGGCGGCGCGATTCGCTGCTTTCGGATCGAGCATATTGCCCGACATATTGCGGTTGCGTAACGCGGCGCTCTGCCTCCGCCTCGACCAAATCACAAACAAACCATGAAATTAGTCGAAGACTCTCATTCGCGCCAACCCCCCCCCACCCCCCCCCCCTTTCCCAACCCCTCTGGCATGTCTTGAATGCAACAGTTACTTACTTCATTCCGACCTCAAAATAAGAAATTACTATTCAAGTGTTATATTTATTTCTCTCTCTATATATATGACATATATATGTATATTTCTCTCTCTATATATATGACATATATATATATATATGTCATATATATAGAGAGAGAAATATATATATATATGACATATATATACATATATATATATATATATATACATATATTTCTCTCCCTATATATATGACATATATATGTATACATATAAAAGAAAATGTGGGTTCTGAGACTCCACCAGTTTAGGTCTTGAGTTCTCTGTTTCCTTTTCACCCCAACTGTTGGAAGCAGAGGACCGGCCGCCAGGGAGTTTCCTCCCACTGGGAGGGGCTTCTTCCTGGCCGCCGTCGCTTCGTGCTTGCCCTTTAGGGATCAGCTGGTTTTCTCTTTTGATTGCGGTTTCCTCTTGGCGACTTCGCCCTTGGCTGTGATTTAGCGCTTTGTAAATAAAAGCCGACCGATTGGTTGGCTAATTAAAAAAAAATAAACTTGCATGAAGGTCACTCCGAGTTCCGACTTTTTTTTTTTTTTTCAGGAGGAAGGCCACCACTCACCGATCTTGAAGATCTCGTATCGGATGGAGAAGCCCGCCCCGTGCGTCTCGTAATCGGACACAAACTTGACGAAGAGGTGGTTTCCAGACGAGACGACGGGAGACGGGGCGATCTTCCCGCAGTACTTCCACACCAGCTGGCCGCTCTCGTCCACGCCGTCCCGCACCTCCACGTAGTCGTACCTGAGTGACAGGGAACAAAAAAGAAAGAGAGAAGGGCGTCACAACCCGGAAGGCAATTTTTGTCCATATTTTCGTAACTTTAAAACTTTCAACAACAAAAAAATATTTCAAAATAAAATTGTAATTCCGGGGTAGGCGAACTAGGATATTGAGGCCGGAAAATGCAAATGAGCAAAATATCAGTGAACTTTTACTGGCGCGACTGCCAGCAGAAGTTCAACTATTGTCCGGCTATGTTAGCAAGCCGCTACTTTTGGAACCACCCACTTTCTCCTTCTCCTTCTCCCTTCTGTCAACACACATTTTTTTTTTGAAGGCGGCTGCGTCGCTTTTTTTTTTTTTCCGACCGGAAGCTTTTCCCGAAAAAAAAACGGTCGGTTTAAAAAAAAAATGCCATCTTCGTGTAAACCGGGCCAAAGGTTCCCTCGACAAAAAAAAAGTCATTTACACTTTGATTGAGGGGCGGGGCCAGGCACCCTCCTAGGTCACCACTGAATAGGGGTCTCCTTTGCCCTGTCGGTGACACAGAAATTGCGGTGGGTTTTTTTTCGGAACATTAATACTTCAGCAAGTCGTTGCTGTCTGTTTGGATAGAAAGCAGAGCTGGACGGATGCGGTGCTGCTGGAAAGATTGCGAGGACGGCTTCGTGACGGATGGACGTGGTTGCGCGTGTTCCTGCTCGGGGGAAGCGATAAGAGGTGGACTTTGTTGACGTTGTTTTTAAAACCACCTCTTGTTGAAACTTTGCTCCCAGTACAAATGAATCTCCTGAAATCCTCAGGCACTGTCATTGGCTGCTATCTTTTTTCCTGCTAATGTATGCTAATCTATAACCCCCGTCCTGCCTTTTCACCAGGTCACCCACCAGCTGTGACTACATTCTTGTACGCGCTCCACTTCTCCTCACTCTCAGCTACTTCATCAGCTGTAGCATGACGGAAAAACGCGAGTCACAGTGTTTATAAGGTTATGCTAACCCCCCACTTTCCTGCTAAATGGCAGTTTGTTTTTCTTAGCTTAAAGAGAATTCTCTTTGAACCAGATCCTTTTTTTTTTTTTTTTTTTTTGCCACCAGTGCAAATATTTATGATGATGCGGAGGAATTTAAAGCCTCCTTTCACTTGGGGCTCGTATTGGGTAAACCTTTCAACGAAACGTTAAAAGGGGAGAGGGTTCATCAACATATATACCGAGTTTTCCAAGCAAACAGAGTCGGTAGGATTTCTCCCCCAAAGCGATCCAATTCCCCTCCTCTCTTGGTCTCCCCGCTCGACAAAGAACATCAATCTCCTTCGCGCCCCCTGTTCGGTTCCATCAGCGGACTTATAATTTAACACGCGGGCCTCTGTCTCTGCTACTGCACCGCTGTCAATAGCCCAGCGCTGCCAGGTGCCTAAAAAATTGATGGCCAGTTTCATCACTGACATAAAAGGGCGGAGGGAAGAGCGCACTGCGGTGCAGCAGAGAGGGTCGAGCCGGTGTCCGCGAGGTCGCTCGCCGACGGCGATGCAAGAGTGCGAGAACGTGAGCGTAAAGTTTGAGGAGAGTTGAATGTATCGTGTACAGTGTGTCAGTGTATTCAGGTAGCCGGTGTTTTCATTGCACCTGTCCTCAAAAAAAAAAACCCCGAATTTGCTGACTGAACAAGAGAAACGCGATATATCTGTATCGGTTTTTTTGCGTATAAACGTTTGTAGAGGATATGCTCTGGGGAGCCCCCCTGCTGCCAGCCAATTGAAATCGAAAAGAAGATCATCCTTGAAAATGTCTCTACTTGTGCCTGTATAACGGATGTGTCGGTACGAAATTTCTGCGTAACGGCGCGATGCTTTGTCGAAACATCTCCGTATCGCCAGGAGGGCATCGTGGGAAACATTTGTCAAAACGAGCGACATTTTCAATGCTTTTGATGGCGGCCCATTTTTCTCAGCCATCTCGCCGAGAACGAAGAAACGAGTCGATCGAAAAACGTCCGATCGGCGATAGCTCGCGCGGCCGTTAGCGGTGGTACTTTCGGCCGAGGACCAAGCGCTCTGGGACGAATGAGGCAAACTGAGAGAGCCGTTCTGCCGACGCCTCGGAATGAAAGTGAGATGTGGTGGCTTTGATGTCTGTAGTATGAGGAAGTGAAACTCTCTCTGTTTAATCCCATGTTGGTTGGGTTAAGACCACACATTTCTTCTTCGTTTTGTAGGAAAGCATGTCGAGGACATGGTAGTCAGCAGAGGTGACGGTGACACCTTTTCCGCACCTCTTTGCAACGTAATGGACACATCCCCCCCCCCCCCCCCCCCAACCCCCACTGTGTTCCAATCACAAATCCTTTTGAGTTTTTACTCCTCACAGTCTCCATTTAAACATTTCATCGTGTCATGTTCACGTATGCATCCGTTGTACCGGGTGGATAAAATCCCCATTGGGGGGGAACTGGGTAAGAAGACGCCTAGCGGGGGGAACGTCAATGTTGAATCACAAATGGGGAACACGGCCCACTTTGAAGCCCCGCCGGCCGCATTCAGTTGCACCTCTCACTCGCGTCCTCTTAAAACCACCAAGTTAAAGTTAGATTGTTCCCGTCAGCTGCCTGCCTCTGCTGCGGTTTTCCAATTTTGCATCAATGCCATTTCGGATCTATCTGCCTATTTATCCGGCCACTTTTTTCGAATCTGGGTGGGCCTACCACCCACTCACATGCATTCAACCAACGTACACACACACACACACACACGCACACACATGCAGTCACAAAGCAAGCTGTCTACCACGGTGCTAATAGAGCAAAACGTTTTCCAATTCAGCGGGGAAATTAAAGGGGGGGAAAAGAGAAGGGGTCTCGCTGCTGGCGGTGATGGGGGGAGGGGGGGGCGGGGGAGGGGCACGGCGGGCTGAATGTAATTCTCAATGACCTTCGTTCCACTGACTCAAACGTATGAGGCTGCCTCCTTTCTTCGGGCCACGGAGAGAAAAACAATCCGCTGGTGTCGAGCGAAAACATTATCCCTCGCCGCGGAGCCGAAGAGAAGGCGACAAACCACCACCCTCGCAATTCAACAGTTATATTGCCTGAAGCTTTCCCATGGAAATAATCTGTCCTCCCACCATAAACGTCTGCTTGATGTGGTTCTACAAAAAGCAATGTAATCTGGGGTGATATGACAGACGGCGCAAGTCTCCCACAATTGGTTCGGTTTCTTAATCAGGCCATTTATAAGCGCCGCCTAGCTACGGAAACCCCCCCACCCCACCCCCACCGCCCACCCCTTTTGTTTTGACTCCATTTTCCCTCGGCTGTGTGCGGAACAAATGCCCGCCACCCTCTCCTGGCATTTCTCTTTCTTACGGCTGTCAAAGTACACGTCGCAATTGCACCACAACATGTCACTTAAAACGTGTCAAAACATTTCGGGCTAACACAAGTGGAAAACCTTAAACAACAGGCTTAGGACAAACCCCGAGAGGGGCCTATGGGACCTGACAGGGGGGGGTGGGGGGTGGGGGGGGGGTACTGGCTGTCAGCTGTCAGAAAAGCCCAGCCCGGCGACTTCCCGCGCTAACGCGGCTTGGCTAGCAGTCAGCCTGCCACCTGGGGCCGCCGCAACAAAACACCATTAACATTTGTAACAGAGGGCGAGGAGCAAGTTGATCCCCGGCGTCTTTCGGACGCACAATGGACTCACATAAAACAGCCTCTTTTTCTGCATCTTTTCCCCCCAAACTGAGCACATTTTGCATGTGACAAGAATAACAAATTCCCAAACTTTTTTGGGGTCAACAAAACAGCTTGCTAGCTTACTTATGACTGCAGCGTGGAGAAAAAAAACAAAACAAATCTCATTTTCAGCTAAAAACATGAATCCTAATTGACTTCTTAAAACGTTTTTGATCTCCAACGAAGATCGAGGCATCATCACAAACAAATAAAAAAAAAAAAAAAAAGGGGAAAAACCAAAACTGAGAAGTCTCCAGACAGAGCTCGATCTGCAGACAACATTTTTAAATTAGCTCGAGGCCTCTCGGCGCGACGACAGCCACACAGCTGGACGAGCCGCCAGCCAATCAGAGCTGATAGGCTCAGAAGTAGAGACCTTGCTGGAGAGGGGAGAATGGCTTGATTGCACTACTCACCTCTACGCTGCCACACAGACAGATGGGGGAAAGATGTTAACAAAAAAAAAAAAAAAGAAAGAAAGCGCGGATCAGCTGCACCCATCCAACTAGCCTCTTTGGACGCCCCCCCTTGCAAGTGGTAATATTTTTAGACGCCCTGGCCGCTTTTGAATTCGTGCGCATGCCTGTGACCGTGCATTACCAAAGTACATTTAGCAAACTGCAGAGGACTCATTATTCGCAGTGGTGGAGTCAATGTGCCTCCATTAGATTTCCTTAATTACCCTGTGAAAGATGCGCTGTCGTCAAATTAATGAATTTGGCTATTAGGTCTCTACAAGGTCTCTTCCATCCTGCTGGGCGCGACCTCGTCAGGCTGGGGTTGGAGGGAGGGTACAAACACGGAGCAGGAAATAGAAGTGATCACAAAGGCTCCCTCTGTTAGCCGGCTGTCCTCACCCTCACATGCGGGGGGGCCTTTGAAATCGGGCGGCGCTCCAATATGTTCAGCTGACTTAAGTTCGGTTCCCATGGGCGACTATGACATGCCTGAAGGGTCTGACCCAGTGCATATTTTCCCTCCCCCCGCCCCCTCCATTAGGGCATCATTAGAAGCATGAAAAACGGGTCACAGTCGAGGTGGGTTTCACTTCAGTGGGCTAAATGAGGGACACGGTGTGTTCATCTTGCTGCAGATGTACTTAGGAAGTGGTTAAAAAGGAGGCATTGTAAGTTATTCGTAATATTGTCAGTCGCTATCGCGAACTACTACCCCGCTAACGGACAGCGTGCATGCAAATTATACAGAGTTCGAAGCAAGTTGTTGTTTTACTTAGGAATTGAAAAGGCAAACAAAGAGCTTTAATAGCAAAAACTGTTTTTTTTTTGTTGTTTTTTTTGTTTTTTTAATTAAAAAAGGTTTCAAAAATAGAATCAAATAAAAATAAATAAATAGATAATTCGTAAAATTTTAACAATGAGGAATTGGGATCGCTGAATTGGCAATTCTATTCTATTCTGCATTTGGAGTTCTGTAGCGTTTCATACACTTGATCAAAGAAAAAGGGAAGTGAAAGTCAAACAGGCTTTTGTGTCAGTTAGTGAGTGGAGAGGAGAGGCCATGGGTTGACTTGAAAGTCAAGTGGGGGAATAAAAATGGGTCAAAAAATGCCTGAGTTAAAGGTTCTGCACCCTCTCTCATTGGTTGAAGAAAAGAAAAATAATAGGGGTGGAGTGAGAGAGCAAGACGATATGCACTCAAGTCCATTTCTAGGGCCATAATGGGAGGGAACGGCCCCCCTCCCATTTGTCGTACCTTGACATTTGAGAGGATCTCTGATTACATGGGACAGTGGGGCAGGCAGAGGTGAGCCACGCGAGAGTCCTTCGCGGTGATTGTTAAACAATAAAAAAGTCAAGGGTAAAAATAACACTTTGCTTCGACAACGGGTTCGCAGTGGTGGAGCAGGGTCAGTCCGAGTACCACTCTCCATGCCACCACCCCTGCGATGTAACAAAACCCCCCTTTGGGGATCCTATGGGACTCAATGGCAAGGACTTACTGCACACTTACTGCAAGAACACAGAGAGCGGGGATGTCTCGTTTCAGAGAACTGCACAATCAAGACTCGATATTTCATTCCCATCCATGAAATTGGCCCCCGAATTGCGAGCAAGACGGGAGATTCTGCATGATTCAGGGTGGCACCAGCATGAATTTGCATTATTTAAGGTCACAAAGTCTCAGAAGTAATCAGTGCTGGGCGTTTATGAATTCATGACCACATTTTGGGGGACATGGAGCTGCCGCGGTTTGCACAAACCGACTGTTTATGTGGCTCAACAGGAACCCAAAAGCCGACACACACGTCTATCAGATGTTTGTAAAAATCCACAAACCCCCGAAGAGAAGTTCTGAAGAAATAAGCCTAAAGTATCCGTAGAACAAAAGAGAGAACGAGGGTCTCTGGAAAGGACAGACTGTGGCTGGATCTCCTGTCCAGTGGCACATAAGTGCGTAATAATGTGTGTGTAATGTTTATGACTGGATGTCACATGAAACCAGGATGAAAGACGTTAAAAGGAATCGTTAACAACCATAAGCAAGCGTTCCGCCCCCCCCCCCCCCCCCCTCCAAACTCTGCAAGGCCTTAAAGTTAGCAGTGATGGTTGTGTACACTTCCATTTTCACAAGCTAATGACATAAAACGCCAACAGTATGCTTTCCCCCCGCCACTTCCTAAAAATTGAGAGGCACATTCAGAGGCACTCATCTATGTTTCTCCTGATACTGCAAGAAGCTTGTGGTGCTCCCCGCTGGGTAATGGGCCTTGTGCGCAAGGAGCATGCCGGCAATTTCAGAGAAGACGAGAGGAGCGCAGGAGGATGAGAAGGGAGGAGGAGGAGGAGGAGGAGGAGGCGGCGGCGGGGTGAGTCTGAGGTCAACTGGAGGTAAGAGTTCTGGGTACCGTTCAAAACTCCACAATGGGCAGGAAAGGCGAAGAGTAAAGAGGGGGAGCGTGCGGCAGGCACGGTGGCAGACGAAGGCAGGAGAAGAGGAAGCAGATTAGCAAGGCATATACAAGAATGTAACTGCCGGGGCTGATAAGACGGTGCACAGGAAGAGAGGCAAAGGGGTGGAACGGTGCAAAGGAGGCTCGGAGGTATTTGGAAAACAGGTGCCGGGACGGATCCGGCGAAAGGTACGGCGTCCTACGACATGTCTTCTCTCTCTTTCTTGGAGTTTCTTTCATGCGGCGTTGCAAAGACCGTAGAGGCCCAAAAAGCATCCCATCCTTTTCCCTACCGGTACCTCCTCCCCCCCCCCCCCCCCCTTCCCCCCCCTACATTCTCCACGCAGTCTGCTAGGTTGGCCGAGTGGTCGGGACAGTCGGAGAGCCTTCTGGGATGGTTACGCCAGGAACCAAATAAGACTCTGGGATGGTGTTCTAGAAAACTTGGATTGTTCTACGACATCCACGGACGTGACAAACTATTTCTGGGAGCCAACAGTAATGGGGGGGGGGGGGGGGACGTTGTCTAGGTCTTTGATACAACGTCATCAAACGGTGGTTGTTCTCACAGCGAGGAGGTCTTGGGTTCCATACCAGG
The DNA here is from genome assembly GCF_046127955.1 of Nelusetta ayraudi. NCBI lineage: Eukaryota > Metazoa > Chordata > Actinopteri > Tetraodontiformes > Monacanthidae > Nelusetta > Nelusetta ayraudi. The sequence continues at coordinate 32,662 of NW_027466211.1, forward strand.
GACCTGTGTCCTTTCGGTATTTCGGTGGCCCCAAGCGCTGAAGCGGTGATAGAGAACGGGTGGATGGATGCATTTGAAACTTCTAAATTCACTATGAACTTGTATGGTGTTGTTCTCGCTGCCTGCCTGCCTGCCTGCCTGCCTGCCTACCTGCCTGCAAAAAAAAAAAGAAAAACTCCAGGTTTTTCCAATGATGCAGCACTTTGGAAGCCAAGAACGGTCTTGCCGAGAGGGCCTCGTGCCAAGCAGTGCATCTCCACCGTTGTGCTGGGCAGCCGGGCTGAGCGCTTGGCATTGCAGGCATAATCCCAGTGAGCCTGCCAGCCTTTGCCAGCATTGAAGGGGAGGCGTGTGTGGGGGGGAGAGAGGGGGGCGGGGGGTCGGGGGGGGGCCCAAGTTGACTTTACTGGCCCTATAGTTAAAGCCCTTCTGCCAAGTAGGAGGCCACTTCAACATTCTCTGAGAGATGTGTGGGGAAGTATGCACAGGCGCGCCTTTCGCAGGGCCCTAATTTAGACCCACACGCAATATTAATGTCACTTTTAGCACTGTCCTACTGTGGTAATTGCATGACGACTCGGTGCGAGGCCTTTTTTTTCCTCAATTACTTCCGGACAACAAAGGGAATAAAGTCCGAAAGAAAGAAAAATGTCTTCACTGCAAAAAAACAAAAAAAAAAAACAAAGACAAATAAAGTTGTCCATCGACGATTGCAACGAGGGGTCAAGCAAAACGCAAAGAAGGTGAGGGATCGTGAGTGAGTCTGACTCAATCAGATTGCGGGCGGGGCGCCGCCTCATCAATCACCGTCCACTTGCCGCCCCGGCGCGGCGGCTTGAGTGGAGCAGAAGCACCATTGAGCCCCCGGCGGCCCGCGGAGTGCAAACACAAAGAACCCCCGGGGAGCGAAGCCCGAGACGACGAGGCCTCTGGGCTTTGCACCTTACCTACCTACCTACCTACCCGACGCTCTCGCCCGCTGCTAATAAACTTGGCGTCGCCCAGAACCCACCCCAGGGACGTGTGGTGACTGTTTGAATAAAGAGGCCCCCGCAGTTGGTGAGCCACTCCTCCCACCTGCCAGCCCCCCCCCCTCCAACCCCCCCCGGTGGATCTGAAAGCGTTGGGGTGTTGGGGCAACCGACAGGCCTCGCAGAACCACGGCCACATCAATTCAAACTCGCAAATCCCTTTCAAGGTTAGATCACTGAACGAAACAGGTCTGACACACTGTATTAAAGTGTTTCGAACCCTCCTCCCCCGCCTCTCTCTCTCTCTCTCTCTCTCTCTCTCTCTCTCAACGGCCCCCTCTTTCGATTTTCTCTAAAGGGAAGGGTTCAAAAATAAGTCATTGCCGCCCACGTAACACAAACTCGAGACTGCTGCCTCACAAGCAGTAATCAGTATTTGACGGGAAGGCGGCAGAAGGTGTAAAAACCTGCTGCTAATTGTACTGTACCAGGCAGAGTGATGAAGACAGACTTTAATACCAGCAGTCTTTTAAAAGAAAGCACATTTGTAGTCAGTTTTCTGCCTTCTGGCGCAAAGGCAATGTGTACATACATGCATACATACATACGTATATATGTGTGTGTGTGTGTGTGTGTGTGTTTGTGTGCATGTGCGCCTTCAGTAGCTGCGTTTCCATTACCCCTCGAATTGCGAAAAGCCTAAACATCGCAATAAAAACCTGACAGTTGAAACACCTAACCTCTGGAAAACCTTTCAAATATCGCTAAAAGGTTTTGGCGCTCTCACGAGGTGTTTTTTTTTCAGACGTGTCGATATAGAGGCGTATCGCAAAAGTGTCATGGAAACACTTTTTTCGCGTTTACACGGGGGGGGGTCACGTGACCACTTCACTCCGGGTGAAAATGGCGCGTTATGCTCAAGGTGGTGGGGTCTCGCGGGAGACAGGATTTTTACAAAAAAATGGTGGCCCGCGCGCTTCAACGGAAACACCCGCCAACCGCAATTGTGCGTTGTGCTTCAGAGCGATCACTTTTATCTTGCGAAAAGGGAAAAACGCAGCTGCTGCAACATCCATCCGAAGAAGCATGTGTTGTCAGCCCCACTGTTGACAAACAATTCAATTTGGCACACATGGGTCACGAGCTCTCGCAGACGAAGCAACCGTTACATTGTCTCATGACTGGACTGGCTGTGTGTCTTTCACCTCCGTGAACCTCCGATGCGTATCTATGGAGTCACTCTACGTATGCGACTCCGCCATCAATCGGCTTTATTTATGGGCCTCGTCTCGCCTTTGCTAATTTCCTCCCCCCGTTTTTTTTTTTTTTTTCCTGCTCCTCTGCCGAAGAGAAGCGAAGTGAAGTAGAACCCCCCCCACACCCCCGCCCTCCCCGCCCACCCGCTGGGAGGCAGAATGGCCCGACTCCCGATTGTAGTCGGGCTGGTGCATGAATCAAAACGGTGACAGAGCAGCGGGGAGGATGGCAGATGCCACGACTGGAAAGCTTTTCAATCAGGCTGCCCTTCCAAGCCGTGGCCAAGGTGAAACACTTTGCTGGCAGATAAAAGAAAAGGACTCTCAGCCCGGTGGTCACTCGCGCGCACGCACGCACACACGCGCGGCACACTTTAATCTTGTTCATTAGCCAGGCAGAAGCTTTCCCTTTTATATTTAAAAGGGACGAGGTGGCGGCATGAAAGTAATGAGAGTGAAGGTCAGCGTCTCCCTGACGCGACACCTCTGTCTGCTGTCCTCTCCGCTGCCCCCTGGTTAATGTGCAAGGTCAAAACGTTCACCGAGGCGGCGGCTTTCATTCTCCTCGGGCCGCCTCATTACGAAAGGTAAGGTTGTGTGTGGGTTTTTTTTGTTGTTTTTTTTCCCCCGAACGAAAAATCCAGCGCGCGGAGTTTGTCTCGGCAAGTTCGGCCCGAAGAAAATTGGCATCATTGCCGTCAAATGCAAACAAGACAGATTCAAAGAAAGTAGTTTGCTCTTTCATGCGCCGCTAATAAAGGCCCGTTTAAAATAAATAAATAAATAAAATAAAATTACAACGCAATTTCCAGTGCGATTTCATTTTCATTGTCGCGAACCACGGAGGAGACCATTGCCGGGGAGAAACACCAGGTGCAGAATTTCTCCACCTGCTTCTGTCCAAGCAGCCGCGGTGTCCGCCGCATGATTTATTCTGCTTCGGGAGTTGTTGTTTTTTTTTTTTCTTTCTTTCCGTCTTTGAACCCCCCGTACCCCTCCCCTCCGCCGCCCCCCCCCCCCCCGCCCGCGCACAAATACCTCTCTGACAGACACCGTGAAAAGGAAGGGGCGCAGCGGCAACAAACGCCTGCCTGCCTGCCTGCCTGCCTGCCTGCCTGCCTGCCCGACAGGCTCCTAAGTATCTCCAGTAATCCCCGTCACTCCGAGCCTGCGCCGTCCTCTCGCTGCGCGGAGGTCACGCCGCGTTCCACCTGCGGCCCGCCGCCGCCGCCGAGGAGAGGCTCCTGTTGCACTGTTACTTTCCAGCCTCTGCGACGGTTGAGAAAACGGGCCGCCTTCTCCCGCTTAGGATTAGGGGGCAGTTTCCAGACGGCGCGTGGAGTTAATAGTCCTCGCCGCCGCCCAGATGTGACTCCCGACATTTTTATTTTATTTTATTTTATTTTTCTTTCATTAGGTAGAAGGAACTGCGGGGGCCACTATTCATCTCTTTCCACGAACCTTTCCGTCCTCCGCCGCCACTTCCCCGGAAGCAGGTGGCAGCCTTTGACTGGAGCGAGCGGGCTCCCGCGGGACAAAGACGCAGTCAAGTCGACGTCGCAGGAAGGCCGATGCCCCGGAGGGGTGGGCCGTCGCCTATTGTGGGGGGGGGGGGGGGGGGGCGCGCAACGTGGAATGTTTGCCGTCCGAGCTCCACAGGGGAGACGGAGGGTGTAGCTCAGCAGGGATTCCCAATGAAAAGGGGGGCAGGAAGGTGTCGACGGCAATTGTGAAAAGGAAGAAGAATGCTTCTGCGGCTCTTCCCGGGGCTTCGAGTTAACGTACACCTGAAGGCGGGGGGGGGGGTGGCTCTGGGGGGCTTCTGGAGGCCCCAATTTGCCTCCACACACAAGAAAAGAAAAGAAAAAGAAAAAAAAAAGGCCGCCAATGAGGGCATTCCTCAAATATCTCTGCTGCCTAGCAGCCCCCGCCACCGCCTTACATCTAACCCGAATCCCCCCCCCCCCACCCTCCCTCCGTGAAGCACACGGACCATCACTACAATGGAATTTCCGCGGGCTTCCGCAACAGCACCGTCCAAATAGAGAGAGAGAGAGAGAGAAGAAAAGAAACTATTGTGGGGCCGAGAGAGATTGAGACCCACCTCTCCTGCTCCTCGACACCCAGAAAGAAAACGACAGCAGGTGGTCAAAAAATTCGCACACACGCTGCTAGTGATTTTAATGCACGTAGAGAAGATGTGATTGCCGAGGGAAATCAGTTGCATCGGGGCAGGCCAGATAAGAAATGTTAGCTGGATGCTAACTTCATTTACGAACACTTGGAGAAAGCCGCGCTAGCTGTGCGTCTCGGTAGCTCACAGGAAGTAGGCTTTCGACAGTAAAATCGGCAGTATTACGTCAGATTGAAGAACAGTAGGGACATAACACCGGCGTTGCATCGCACTCCAGCTGTTTTGTTAGCGCGCGAGGAAAGAGGTTACCAGAAGTTAACGTGCTGAAAAGACTCATATCGCCCCCTAGTGTGGGGGAGGCGCACGCGTCCCCGTCAAGAATTCGATTTTTCTCAGCTGCGCGTGTACGTAAACGGGGAGAGAAGCCCGATTGGACGAGGAAAAGCGAATTATGGGCGTAGTCCGATTACGCCCTGCACGTAAACGTAGCCGCGGTTTTCGTTCAGCGTGTCAGATTCCCGCGAATTCTCAAAAGAACCACTCCACCCTCATTTGAAATGAAAAGCTCCCGCTCTGCGTCACAAGGACGGGAGAAACAACGGCAACGACTCGCAGCCGAATCCGGAAGACTTTAATCGACTACTCCCAAAACAAACTGGAGCTGAAAGTAAAAACTGGTATCGTTATCCAACTTGCAAGTCAATTACATTTCCGTGTCGGGTGGGGTGGCGTGTATGGATCGGCCTTGTCTTGATTTGCTGGAAATCCCGCAAAACCTCTTGTTTTTTCCCCATATGGAGGAACTGCCAGTGGTCAGATATGCCTGACAGCTCTTATCAGATCACCAAGGAGCTGAATGCACATACGGGGGGGGGGGGGGGGGTTGGAGGGGGAGGAAGGCACTTTTCTCAGCTCAACTTCAGCCCGGCTCCTTCGAATGATTTTCAGAGCTCAACTGAATTCAAATGTTTGCCTGGCACGGAAGGGGCGGAGCCCCCCGCCCCCCCCCTCCCTGTGAAAGTCTACAGCGATGCGTGAAAGGTAAACACGTTGTGCTTTGAGACTGGCAGGGCTCACTTAGCCGCCTTATCTCCGTGATTAAGTGTGTTCCTCCTCTCTCCCCCCCTTGCACACTTGCCCAAACAAACCTGTCAGGGGTAGCGCGCACGTATGACGACGACGACGACGCGGAAAAACGAGAAAAGCAGTCGGGCAAAGGCCTGTTTATCCCTTTCGGCGAGCGCCACTTTTGAGTGCTCCTTGTTTGCTTTGCTGATAACGGCCGAGTTGGGGGGAACATGTGCATGTGTGTTCCATTTACTCGCTAATTAGATTGCAAGGCAGTGCACTGAAGCATGCACTGTGGGCCCCCTCCCCACCCACCCACCCACCCAACCACCCCCGCCCGGGTCCATCAGATAAGGAAGCCATTCTGGCTCTCATCAGTTTCCATTATGTAAGGGGCCCCTATTTGGTGAGTGTTTTTCTTTTTTTTTTTTTCTTCTTCGCGACAGGCAAGGGAGTCTGATGGCTCCGACACAAATCACACGCAGGAACTGTCCGCAGATACATAAGAAACTATGCTCGCTCGCCCTCTGTCTCTCTCTCTCCTAATTGAGTTACCGTGACATGCCTTGTCAGCGATTAGCACAATGACCCGCTCTCATGTTACACAGTGCCCTAATTCAAAATTAGGTAAGGAAATGAAGGGGGGGGGGGGGGAATGGTGGAGTTGGAGGACCGTCCTGCTCGAAGTCAAAACGGCGCACCCCCACCCCCCCCCGCGCGAGTCACAATGCGCGAGAAAAAGTGGAACTAAAGTCGCACGGGAAAAAAAACTTGCATTGAAACATTAAAAGTGAAATGGTTGCGGGGGGGGGGGTTAAAAATAGCACGGAGCTGTAAAGCCAGGGCTGCGGAAGAGTCACTCCGGCGTCGTGCGCCGCGATCTCCAGACGCACTCGCTGCTTTTATTGGAAGGACGAAAACAATCTTGAGGAAATAATAATGATACCAAAATAATCAACAGGGTGAAGGGCCGGATTTTCACAGATGGAACCCACACACGCACGCGGCACAAAAACTTCCCTCGACTGGAGGGGCCAATGAAACGCTAATCTGCAAATTCAGCAGCTGTTTTAAATGAAAACGGTGCCGTTTTTTTTTTTTTTTTTAAAGGACGCAGCAATGGATATCTAAGCTGAAAGCTTCACCCCGCTTTCAAATTCGAGAGCTGCCTTTTTTTTTGAGCCTGCCTGCAGGGAATGAATACTTTTTATCCCCCCCCCCCCTTCTTTTTTTTTTAACCCACTTGTTTAAACACAGGAAGTTAATTCCTGACTAATTTAATTAGAGCCAGCATTGTCGGTGCACCCTTTTACAACCACTCCCCACTCTCCCCTCCTCGCCCTCTTCACTGAAGACCCGGGACAGTTTAATAGTCCCTCTGGTGCTGAAACTGGACCCAAAAGAAGTAACCAAGGAGTGTCTGGTAGTGCACAGTGCTGGCGAGTAATCCATGACTGAGTAATCCACTACTGTAATTAAACTACTTTTTGAGTGACGGAGTAACGTGACAGGATTACTGTGGCGATGATATCACAATTTACTTTATTAAGTAACGATTCCGTTACTTTTCCGAAATATTCCGCAAGCTAAAAAAATGTCTTGTTATCCTCAAAATGTCACACCTCCGAGATTGTTGAAAGCCATGTTTACAAATAAGTCAGCAGTACTCTGCAAAGTAGAGATCTTTCAACTAAATGCGCTTCTAATCAGTGCCGTACGCGAGTTTGTTCTGTGAAATGTGCAGTTTGTGTTCAGAGAGCAAACAGTCACTCCTCTTATCGGCAAGATTTGGAATTGCAAAATTTGCACTTTAGTAAAGTTCATTGCAAAGCACTGAGCAACTGTTGCTTCGTCTTTTTTTTTTTCCCCCCACTAAAGTAATTAGTAATTGATTACTTATGCAACAAAGCAATTTCGATTACTTTTGAAGGAGTCATCGGTAATCAGTAGTCGGATTACTTTTATGGAGTAATCCCAACAACACTGCAAGTGTCAAACAAGACATTTTGGGGGCAATGAGAGTGGCTAATAGGAGACGCAATAGGGTAGGTAGGAAGACAACGTAGCTTCAGAGTGGCTGCACTTGGGCCTACTTGCTCCGCGGGCTACCAACAGTTTGTTTGCGCAGCAGAAAACGCTATCGCGTTTAAGAAATTTCGCGAAATCATCTCGCGCGCCGGTAAAAAAAACCACATTCGCTGGCCTGATCCGGCACCCAAGGCCGCGTATTTGACACCCCTGGTCTAGTGCTTCAAACAAAAGACCACCGCATTCGCTCTTTTTCTTATACATTTCCGCGGGAGGAGCGGTTGAAGAAAATAGTTGCTTGACAGCGATCAAAGTTAAGGCTTTGAGAAAGATTTTCATTTTTTTTGGGGGGGGGGGGGGGGGTAGAGAAATGGCAAATATGCACAGCAGCGTTGAGGGGAGCGCGGAAAAGAGGGATGAGGCAGCGGTCGCAGGCGTTTGATTGGAGCGGGGCGACAGTAACAGGAGCCAGCACAAAACCCTGTTGTCTCCCGAGCCCCGCAGCGTAAACAAACAGCAGAGACAGAGCAGGCGAGAGTACACACTGCACGCGCACGTTACGGCCCCCAACCCCCCTCTCTCTCTCCTCCTCCCCACCAACTACCGCGCGCGCGCGCGCGCGCACACACACACACACACACACACACACACACACACACACACACACACGCACAGGGCAGGCAGAGGCTCACCTTGGAGCGCTCGCGCCGACACCAGCTCATCGCATTACTGTCCCTTTTCATCGGCTTAAACCATCCATCTGACAACAGGTTCGCCGCTCGGACCCCCATTTGTCGGATGTGACAAGGATCCAAACGGGGATTGCTCACAACTGTTGCCTTTAAAAGGGGTCAGATTTGACCCTGTTTGAACGCCAAATCTGTTCACGAGGCTAAGAGAAAATGAGCCTAAAACAAAACAAACTTGCTTTTTTTTCTTCTTCCTGTCGTTATCTATTGAATCGTCGCAGTTTCTGTGACCCATCCTTCTCCCTTGAATATTCCCCCTTCTGTAGACGCAGTGGGAGTCTAAAAAAAAAAAAAAAAAATGTAAAAAAAAAAAAATCAGCGCGACGACGGAGCGATTTCCCTCCGAGGAGGAAGCGATCGCGTTCACAAAATCCAGACGGCAGACGGGGGCGGTGCACATTCCCGCTCCCCCGCAAAGCGCCGGCGGAGCGACTGCCGCCGCGCGGGTTCGGCCGGGCTGCCGCCACTAGATGGCGGTATTTCACGCGCAATACGGCGTCGGAGGTGGAGGAGGAGGAGGAGGAGGAGCGGGGTCAGGCCCGACACAGGCACGAGCGCGAGAGCCATATATCTGCACCCGGTGTCGAGTATAAAGCAAACATTTACAAACATTTAGGAACGATGAGGTTTCCCAGATTTGATGGTCGGAGATCAAAGAGTCGCTTGAGAACATTGAGGATGTTTTGTTTTCACTGACGCTCACTTCTGCGGTGTGAAATAACATGAAGATTATTTGCTGGGGGGGGGGGGGTTAGGGTTAGGGGAATTAGCTACACCCATCCGAGGATAATCTCAATTTTTTTTTTTTTTTTTTTTTTTTTTATAAGACTGGGACTCGTTAGGCGACATCAGAATAGGTGCAAGTCACAGGGTACTTACTTGCACTCCCGGTCCTCCAGATCAAAATGCGGATTGAAGTTGATGAGGATCCGCTGGTGAGGCTCAGGCGCGGATATCACCCACGTGCATCTCTGAGAGGGAGGGTAAGACATGGGGTATCCGGGCGACGTGAGGTAGTTGGGCGTTGAGATTCTGACGTTGCCTCCGCACTTGTCTGTGGCGAGGAGAAGAGTTGCTGTGGATGTTTGACACGTCAGCTGATATTTTGCCCTTGAATCTGTTGCCAATATTATTATTATTTTTTTTAAGCTTACAGGTGCAGTTCACATCTTTCCGCCTGGATTCGAATTTTGAAACCGATACGTCTGCCCTCAGCAATTTTTTTTTTTTTTTTGTACCCAGTTAATAGCCACATTTCCACTCACTCCTCGGTTGACGAGCCACAGAAATTGAAAGGTCTCACTGAAGAGGCTTCAGCTCTGCTGTAGCCAACAGTTGCCTGGGTCAAAAATAAGCAGGCGTTTTGTTTTTCCAGAGTGCTGCCTCACCTCTGACTGCCTGTAGACTGACCCTTCGTATTTCTCATTAGTTTTTATTTTAACATGGAAGCCTCCACAATCCGCTGTAACATAAGTGGGCACATCTTCAGACGACTGCACAGAAAAGAAGCGCAAAGGTTGGGGTCCATTCAGATCTAACTAGACCGTTTTAAATGATTCCGGTCAAGTCTCCTCATTAAACGTATATAGTGTGGCATAGTTATGTTAGTAAATGAGGAAATGAAAGCGCTTCCACCTTTAAGAAAACACTAAAAAAAAGTCCCCCTTTTGGAAACTACCTCTAACCAACAGGCAAATATGTTTTTGTCATTGATAGAGTTTCTGCTTATGCTGCTGTTTCCTCTTCCAGAAAAACCCCTAGTTAAGTCAAATTCATTATTATTATTATTATTATCATCATCATCAGCGTTGATAACGGCCCACAGGCAGTATGCGAGGTATAGCTACCCTTGAAGGACAAAAAAATTAAAAAATTAAAAAAAAAATCGCAATTACACATCAGAAAAAGTGAAAATCCAGTTGTGTCCTTTAAAGTGACTTTTCGTCAAAAGTCACGGCGGGGTTTTCCCCCCCGTCTAACTGGCAGGTGAAGGCTGGGCTTTGCCCGGAGGATCAGCTCATATCACGGAGGGCAAACCTCCTCAATTTTTATAAATCCGGGATTACAATCTTTACTATAGGCTTTCTTCTTTATATAAAGGATCTGACATGTCACTCTTACCGTTTTTGAGAGCCTTGGCCGCCAAAGGGATCCCCATGAACAGGATAAAAACTAATCCACAATGCATCCTCGGTTCCTCAATCCGAAAAGTTAAATTACGCGTAGAAAAAAAAAAGAATTAGAGTGCCGCACTTAAAAGTCGTCCAACAGTTTTTTTTTTTCTCTCTCTCCTTCGTCCCTCGCCTTTTGGGTTTTGTTTTTTTTCCTCAACCCTCGTTTTCACTTCTTCAGGAAAGCAGAAGTGTCCCCTCTCTTTTTTTTTTTGTTGGTCGCCTTAAAAACGAAGTGATCTGCGAGCGGGCATCCTGTGATTCAGCTCATATTTCCTCTCGGAGCCTTGTGACGGCTGCGCTCTCCTCTCCTGCGCCGACTCGTCCATGTCTTCTCTCAAAAGAGAACGAAACAAGACCAAAAATGAGAATGAAAAACAAAAACGAAAACAAAATTAAAAAAAAAAAAAAAAAAAAAAATGAACCGCTCACTCCCGTTGTCTTCTTAAGAATAAAACCAGATCACTGCTGCCTCCGACGAGGCAGAGGGTAGTCCCCGGGCTGTGGAGAGCGAGAAGAGAAGAGAAGAGACAGGCAGATGTGAGCATTTTTCGGATTCCGCGCTTCGTCCGTGCGCTCCGCTCGTTGCCGAAATGTTCGCGTCATGTCCGCGGGAACGCCGGCGCTGGGGGGATCGGATCGGCCCTCGCCATGACGTGCGACCCCGATTCTCCCGGAACGACTTTGGCGGTGGTCGGTGGTCGGTCTGGGGGGTTTAAGAGAAATGAAGCTGCGTGCGCAAACGAAGCCCTGCGTGGAGTAAGCGAGGCGCGCACCTCGGAGCGGAGCTGCGCACTGACTGGCAGAGCGCCGGCAGTCCGCTAAGTGACATGACTCTCTCTCCTCCTCCTCCTTTTACTCCGTCTCTCTCTCTCTCTCTCTCTCTCTCTCTCTCTCTCTCTCTCTCTCTCTCTCTCTTCCTCCTTTGTGCCCCCCTCCCCCTCCCCTCCCCTCCCCTCCCCTCCCTATACACTCACACACACAGTGAGTGAGTGTGTGTGTGTGTGTGTGTGTGTGTGTGTGTGTGCGTGTGCGCGCGCGGGGACGTCAACGCGCATATTAGGACTCCATCCAGGAATATTTAATCCTGGATATGACGCACCGCGACATGTGGCGGGCACATGCGGAAACCAAACATCGTGATTTATTGCGAAAGTCTCGTCTTCTTCTTCTTCTTCTTCTTCTTCTTGTTCTTCTACTACTATTTTTTTTTTTTTCCTTTCTCCTTCTTCTTGTCAGATGGTCGGGTAGATCGCTTCGCGAACCAACCCGAGACCGGGTGCGCCCTCTCCGGGTCAAGACATCCGAACAACCGAACGCGCCGCCGATCCCGGCTCCAATGGAAGCATCATTCTGGAGCTTTTATTTCCAAAGCCCCCCAGTGGCATCTAAATAATTGAATGCATTTTTCTATCTCTCTCTCCCTCTCTCTCTCTCTCTCCCTGCTCTCGTTGCGATGATGTTGATTTACAGTGAAGCGCCATATCTCATCCACCTCCATGAAACTCACGCAATCCAAACAGGACTAAAAACTAACATTCACATGGGTTTTATAGGGGTGGGGGGTATTGAGATTGAAATAAATCAAAACCTAAATTATAGCAACGTGAAGACTGCGCTTGTTTGTTTGTTTGTTTGTTTGTTTGTTTACTGGGTCAAGGAACCAGCGTTCCTTACATGGAGAAGAAACTTTGGTCGCAAAACGAAGAGCAAATACACGAGTAGATAAAATTCCGTTTTGTTTTGTGGAAATATCCCAGAAAGCTGTTCGAAATGACCCCCGGAGTGTAGGGAAACGTGTTTAAATGGCCGCGACCGTGTTTTTGAATGACTTTTAGAAAACTAACAAACAGCTTATGGATGCGCAATAGTGACGACAACAACAACAACAACAACAACAACAACAAACACTCACCTGCGTCCCGAGGCCTCGCCGACCCACCGGCATCCAGCCCGGCTCCCCCACCCCGACTTCGAACATGCGTCGAGTCGGCGGTGCGTTCAAGTCCCCCCGCGATCCGGTTCAAAAAAATAAAATAATAATAATGATAAAATTAAAAAAAAAAATAAAAAAAATGACACCGGCTCGACGCCCTGCGCCCCCCGAAGAAGGACACCAACTTGGCCCGGAGGTGCTGCACCCCTCCTGGGGAAAGTGAAGCGGCAGCTCGTAAGCGTTCAGCTCCGCGAAAGGACGCGCCGCCGATGCCCGGACACTCGCTGACCTTCCCCGGCTACGCGCTCGCCGTCTCCCCCGCTGAACCGTCCCGCTGCCTCCGCTGCTCCTTCCGTCTCCTCTCAGCGCTTCACGGGGAGGGAGGAAGGGAATCCGACACACGCTCCCCACCGCCAACACCTCCCACAGGGAAAGAAAAAAAAATGTCATAGGGGTTGGGAGTGTAAAGTCGGGAAACGCGGAGTTTAAAAAAGAAAAAGAAAAAGAAAAAGAAAAAGAAAAAAAAAGTACAGATTGATTGTGATGGAAGTTTCTCCGCTGGTTCCTGTTGCGACCCGCCGCTCTCGGCTCCCTCCGCTCACGCGAATGCGGCGCTGCCAGCTCCTCGCGCTGCTGTGAGCGAGTCTCTCTCTCTCTCTCTCTCTCTCTCTCTCTCTCTCTCTCTCGCTCTCGCTCTCTCTCTCGCTCTCTCTCAAATCGACTTGCTCATTTTAGCCATCTACTTTATCGGCAGCGTCACCGTCTGACGCAGCAAGGATTCACCTCTGCGCTGGCTAAGTTTCAATTCGAACTCTTTTTCAAATAACGCTAACAATGATAATGTATACATACACTGCGGGTGTGTGTGTGTGTGTGTGTGTGTGTGTGTGTGTGTGTGTGTGTGTGTGTGTGTGTGTGTGTGTGTGTCATACATACACACGTACACGCACGCACAAGCAGCGAGAGCGGTCTCCGTGCGGGGACACACAGCCACACGCAGCACGCTAACTCAGTATATTAAACATGCTAATAAATCAATTTCACGCTGAAGGAGCCCATGTAGGGATTTTCAGTAAAATAACATATGGCAGCGCCCACACTGCAGGCCGTGTTTCCGGCAGGTTCCGAGGGCCCCTGAGAGTGCTCGGGGAGTGTTTCCGCTTCCAGAGAATCGCTTCTCTCTTGGCACACGAGGCAAGCGAGGAGCGAGACAGGGCTGTCATTCACTCACTTCAGGCCGTAACCCCTCAGAACAGCCAGAATTTTTATTTTTATTTATTTATTTATTTATTTATTTTTTACAGCGGCACTCCCGTCTGTATCAAATAAGCCGTTTCAAAAATGTTGGGATCGTGATGTAATGAAACATTGCTCAATATCGAATGATTGTTCTCATGAAAAAAGGAAGGGCAGAAAGACTCGTTTGTTCCTAGAACACGAGCAAACATTCCGGGAGACTGTAAACACTTTTACCCCGGACGCGTCTGATTCAATTAAAAGCGGATGGCTCAATGCAAATCGCTGTGAAGGGATCAAAACATTCTTGTTTCACACCAATTCGGAATTTCTCTCGTTGAGCGAAAACCACACTCAAAGAGAGAGGGAGAGAGAGAGAGAGAGAGAGAGAGAGAGAGAGAGAGGGAGAGGGAGAGAGGAGGAAGTGAAGATTCCCGGCTGGGCTTTCAAACAGCTCGCGGTTCCTCTCATCACGGTCACCGGGGGGGCCGAGGGCCGGAGAGGAACTGACTCCAATCAGTTTGAGGAGGTGGTGTGAGCTGCAGGTTGTTAGGGTCAGGACCCCCCTCTGTCCTGTAGGGGTCACCAGAGCTGGTGAGCGGCACGGAGGGAAACCGCTTCTCACCCCTTTTGCTTCACCTGAACTGTGCATTAAAAAAAAAAAAAAAAAACCCTGATAGAGAAGTTGTTCTCCTTTTCCCCTCGCAAGTGTACACAGTATTCAGTGTGTAATGGCATCAGCATTCAAGCGTCGACAGCGCTCTCTGATTTCTCCTTACCGTGACACCACCTGTGAGCCAGAATCTGCGATTTTCACACAGGAATAAAGACGAAAATATATGTTCAACGGTGAAACAAAACTACAACGCAACGCCACTGTATTAAAAGATGGCCTGTTCAGCACACACAAACGCGCACACTAAGCTCACAATTCCTCCGCGCGATTACTTCATTCTTAGAAAATGAAGGGCTGGCGGAACAGAAGATGGAGTAGTCTTATTCTCGCGCCACTCTATAATTCTCTGTCGTTGCTGATAACGCGAATGTAAAAAATGGAAGGGGGTGGAGGGAGAGGGGCGGAGGGAGGATTCGCTTACAAAGGCGGCGCAAACTCCCTTTCACGTGTTGGGGATAAGTTTTGAGGACACGCGATTCATCCGCGTATTCAACCATTTTCTATCGCTACTTATCTTATTCGCTGGTGGTGGGCGTGACTGCCGCGGTGTCGGGACGACGGCGGGATACGCGGCGGACCAGTCACCGGTTCATCACGACGGTCGTCCTAGGGGGGAAAAACAAAAACAAAAATAAAAACAAAACAGGGCTCAGTATCACTTTATAACGTCATACTTTAACGTTTTCACGTGATAGTTTTCACGTTGTAACGCGATAGTTTCACAAAATAACGTGGTAGCTTCACGTTTTTACGTGATCATTTTCACGTTGTAACGCGATAGCTTCACAAAATAACGTGATAGTTTCACGTCATTACGTTATTCCGGAATTATTTTCACGTTATAACTTGAAATTATCACAAAATAATGTGATTTCCCCCCCCCCCCACGTTTTTTACGTTGAAAAATATCACGTTAAAACGTGATAGTTTGACGTTATAATGTGATACTGAGCCCTGTTTTTTTTTTTTTTTTTTTTATCTAGGGTGGCAGCAATGCACTTCCGTACATCACAGCAGGCGGGAAGAATAGTGTTTATTTATTTATTAAGTTATTTCACTCAGTATCTGGAACAAAGGAGCGGCCAGTGCATTCAAATGATTTTTCCTCTTCACATGTTTGTCCGTGCAAATCTTTTGTTGAACACTCAGCTCCGGTACAAAAGCAGATGTTGGCACTGAGTGAGTCAGAGCCAAGGAAACCTTTCAATGAAAATAGGATTTTCTTTGCAGCAGGTACAAGGGGAGCTAGGAAAGGGCAACGTATGCACGGTGCGTTCAAGGGGGTCTGTACATCATTCTTGCAACACACGGTAGGAGTGCAACCTGAGGGACTGAAAAACCTTGTTGGGACCGACGATCCACAGGCGTGTCTCCCGCACTGTAAAAAGTCCCCATTTATCCCCATTTGCATTAGTCAAGCAATTCTGTGACATGTGTGAGGTTTTATGGGGCGCTGTCACCACGTATCTCTGTTTTTTGTACTGATCAATAGAGATAGGCATTGATTTTCTTTTCTTCTTACCTGCTGATTTTAGCTCGCCTCAAATTGGTTTTGATTATTTCTCAGAGTTGACAGCCCATTTCCTTTTCTATTAGCAGGACAATGTTCAACCCTGCCGTATGACAATGTTATGCGAAGCTAATGTTATACCATCGCAGAGAGAGCTCGTAGGAGTCACTTGGAAAGTGACTGACGTTTCCAAAAGGGATGTGAAAGGCAATTGGAGCTTCGGTCTGACACATTAGGTGGCCAGTCAGATTTCTCCGCCGCCACTTGAATGTCTTAACAGCATGTTGCTTCCCAATGGTGCCGGGGACAATGTTTGATGTGCGCCGCTGGCCTTTTTCCGGAGAAAATCCGTTTCCGAATCCTTTGCACGTTGCTCTTTTACCAAGGAAATGTCATGGAGATCTGATAAAAACTGCCCATATCGCTCAGCTCAACCCACAGCTACAGCACCTCCCCTTTTTCTGCACTAAGAATGCAATCAATTCATATGGTCCAGGGAGTTCGATACGCCCTTGTGGAGGAGGATCAAACTGCTCAGGTTTAGGAGAACATTCCCAAACAGTCCTTCCAAGATGAAAAAGTTCCCCTTATTTCCAATTGCAGCTGCACAGGCCTGAGTTTTTTTGTTTTTTTGTTCCAGCCCTGCAGCCCCAAAATGAGCAGGTGCTGTGTGCCAGTTTTGATGTCATATGATTCAACATATGTTACGCCAATCTGTCAGGCACATTGCGCTACCGTCGCATGAGCCATCTAATACCATAGAATTACACGCCATAAACCCCCGAAAAGCTCTGATACGAGCTGTAATATATTCATAATATATATGTATTCATCAGTGGGGTTTTGGCAACAGGCAGCGAGGAACTGAAAGTTTGGAATGAGATGACAGGTTCCCTCCACTCCACTAGCGAGAGAGAGAGATATTTAAATCCACGTTCCTCCTCCGAAGCAGATCAGCAGAGCAGGCCATGAAGTTTCTCAAAGTCCCACTTAGTTACCCACTAATCATAAAACAGTCCAGTCTGTCCCGTGCTCCATGGCGACCACAGTGACGGCATCATGAACAGGGAGACCGAGCCGTTCTTGCGCTGGCTGCCGTACCTGTTTGAGTACGTCCACAGCTGGTGGTAATTGCCGGCGGCTCAGCGTGGCGCGAATCCTTCGACGAATTCGAGTTTTTGGGGATTCAGATCACGAGTACTAACATTTTCAGTACTCACTAATACCAATACTGAGTACTTAATAAGGCCATTACACATTGGATTTTTTTTTTTTTACCCGGTTTTCCATAGATGTTTGTGTTATTTGAACAACATACCAACAAGTTTTATTGTAGTGCAAAAAAAAATATATATATATATTTATACATATACAACTGGTATCGGTGTCGTGGTATCGGCAGATATTGAGTATGAGTATCGGTACCGATATCTGATACTGATATCAGCGTTGGTGCATCCCTACAGGTTTTCAAGCAGCGTCTGTTTGCAGCCGCAGAAGTGCAGGAGTAGAACACGGCTGTGCTGGGACGTAAACGGGGGGAAGAAAAACACATGAATAGTTGCAGAAAGAAAGAAAGAAAGAAAGGAAGGAAACAAGAGCCAAGTGGGAGCTGGCTGTTTTTTTGTTTTTTTTGTGGTTTTGTTTTTTTTTTTTTTTTTTACTCCGCTCGCTGGGGCACTGTGTGAAAAAAAAAAACTTGTCTGTATTGCTGACTCTTAAAGTGTTGGAGTGGTGGGGCTCAGTCAGATCAAGGTTCCGGAGTAATTGCTACAAAGACAGCGCTTCTCCTCAGAGGTGTCCGGGGAGTGAGATGAAACTAAGTGTGAATTAGCAGAAGGCTGAATAAAGTGCCTGTGAAGTTTAGAGGCATTATGGTAATGGAGAGTCGAGCAGGAAAGAAAAGAAAAAAAAAATGAAGAGAACAGAAAAGGGGAGAGCACGGCCAACCTGCAAATGTTGTTTCTTTTTCCGGGGTTTGTCCTCACTGAAACGCAGGAGGTTGAGGTTTAGGGTGAAGGGAAGCGATCGGGGGCAACAAATAAAAAAAAAAAAAAACATAAAGAATGCGGCTTCATTAGGGGCAGAAACATTTACGGTGACATTTAGCAAAGCTGAGTTGTGCGAATAAATATGCATAATGTTGCCGGGAAACATGCCGCGCTTCTCAGGGGCAGAAGGAGCGCTTGGAGAGTGATGGCTCCTGAATTAATGATGAAGGCGCTTACTGTCTGTCTGCATATGTGACAGCATTCAACTGCAAATGGCTATGCCCCGGACTTGGAACTTGGGAGTGCGCGTGTACACACGCACACACACACACACACACACACACAGAGACACACCTTCAGACGCAGACAAAATGCAACATCCCAATTTTCACTTAGTCACCGACGGAAAGTATCCGATCGTTGATACCAAAACAAGCTAGCACCTTTTTTTTTTTTTTTAGCACCCACATTCTAGACTCTCTCTCTCTCTCTCTCTCTCTGACGCCTGATGAGTTTTTCTGGAACAACGCAAAGCCCCCCCCCCGCCATTTCAGGGCGGGTTAATGTTCTTTTGCTCCTCCCCTTCCTTCCACCTTTTTTCTCTCCTCCTCCTCGCGTCTGATTTCAAAGGCTGAAAGGACGAACCTTGCGCCGCTCATCATCAAACGCAAAAGGACGAGCGAACCGCGGAGATCGCCGGAGATCTGGGCGACGGAGGCAACCGGGAGAGAGGAGCAGACAGCGCCGGGTGGGGGTGGGTTGAGTCGGGGATGTGGGAGGAGGGGTTCAGGGAGGGATGCTATGTAGGTCAATGGAGAAGTGCACTGGGATATTGGCTCCTCCGCTCAGCAGTCCAGGAAGCTGATTTGATTTCCGGTGAATCCGTGCGACTCAAATTATGATAGAATAATTCACCTCGAAATGACCTTGGTACAGGAGGAAGCCCCAACCCATACACATCTGCACTGGTTATTGTATGACATACATAATTTTTTTTAAGCTGAATGTACACGATTTAATACTCAAAATTGCGGCCCACGACAATGAGTTATTGAATGAATGGAAAGGCTTCCTCGAATGAACCGCTTTGATCCGGAAACGATATCATTGATGAGGAAAATGTCTGGAAAATGAGTTGGGATTCAATTTAGAAAAAAAAAAAAAAAAAAAATGATGCAAGAACTTCTAGAAAAAACTCACGGACCCACACAGTGACATTGTTCTTTGCGAGGGCATAATTCAAAATAAAGAAAACAACAACAACAACAACAACAACTACGACTACTACTACTAAAAATAATAATCAATCAAAATGTACTGATATACTGCTTATCAAAAACAATTGTATGTTTAAAAAAAAAAAAAAAAAAAAATTTACTTTAGCTGTCCTGGTGCAGTATACTGAGAGTCTATGCTAGTATACTGAACAGAAGGTGAATCAACTTACTGACACCACTAAAATATTTGGCGATTTGCCGCGTTCCAGTTCATTATTGGGTTTTGGATCGAAACACTGAACCTATAAGTTAGTGGCCCACTGGTATCATGGCACACAGACAACCTTATAGCCTGGTAGATTCATCAATTTACAAGTTCTTTTTTGACAGGCTCATTTTCATTGGTGTAGCCTGATAGTTTGGATGGCTGCTTCTGCCATCTTTGTTGGAAGAATCGGCCAGGTGTTCACCGGTGACGTCATCTGTCAGGTGATTTATATGTGTCATCCCATTATTTACATCAATGAAAATTAGCCTGTCAAAAAATAAATAGTCATAAGGCTAAATGAACCTGTTCACACTAGCTTGGTAAAAAAAAAAAATGTCTTGTGCATTTCTTTTCATCTTGCATTACTCCTGTTTTATTAATGCTGTGTCAGCCTCAGTCTAAGTAAATGGGCACCCAATCGCACTGCTGCGTTACAGAGGGCTCTCATTGATAATGATTTCAAGTGTGCTGGTATGCTGAACGCAGAAGTTGAACGTCTGGTTTCTGTTGGGGTAACACATTAAATCGTTAATTTCTCTACGCTCCAGTAAACACACTGACAGACGCTGTGTTGTACAAACATTGGTGGCGACTTGAATGCCACAGAGACTACGGAGAACTCTTGAAGGCACTCCAGCGTTGCATGCGACTCTCTCTCTCTTTTTCTTACATACGATGACTCATAAAGTGGGGGGGGTCTGCTCATCATTTATACACTTACTCAAAAGAAACGGGACGGCTGAGGGCAGCAAAGCCAAGTGTCATTAAACAAGTCATTTACTCCCTCAAGAGCAGGAGGAAAACAATGCATCAGTAATAACGATGAATAGCAAACAGTGGGTTCTCGCCTAAAATGTCACCTTTATAATGCTATGCATGAGAAATGTCCTCATGAATATATTCTATTCTGAAGTTATCCTTGCTCCGCTTGCAACCCAAATTAATAGCCATCAAGGTTTGAACTGTTTTCAAATCGTGCCATTAGCATTAAACAATGCTAATAAAGTGTTGGGTGAGGGTGGAGGTGACGCACTGTCACGTCTTGTTAAACCGCTGCCCCGGCTGTCTAAGTGGCCCCCACTGAAATCTCAAAGCATCTTTTGCAGCGAACAAAAAAAAAAAAAAAAACTATCCGCCAGCTATTGATCTCCCCCGGCTTTTTCTGCGAAGAGAATGAGTCTGATAATTTGGCTCACCAGATGGAACGGCTCCCGAATCTTTCATCTTTTTTTTTTTTCATTTTCAAATTGATCAAACAAATACATCTTGTGAGGGTGTGTTTGGAACGGGCGGCGAAAACTTGCAAATTGACTATACGCAAAGCAGAAAGGGTTTTGTTGCTCCCAGTGTGTTCTTTTCTGGGGGTCCAAATGGCACTCCGAGTGGCAACGGTTGCCAACCCATGGACGAGATGAGCCGTCTCCCTATCAAACCCAAGTGTACCACCTTGGCTTGAGCTAACCTCAAATAATATTAGTTTCCTCATTCCGTTTTGCCGACAGTTCGGCCAGGTAAGTACAGCTCCCGGGGTTGTGGGGGAATTGTGGGGGCACGCGGCTGTAGCGGCGTTGGCAAGTAATCTATTGCTATGCAATCCACGACTGTCATCAAAAATACTTTTGGAGCAACGGAGTAATGTAATGGGATTACCGTGGCAAAAGTGGTAAGTATGTCCTAATTACCTTATTCAGTAATTTTGTTACTTTTCCCAAATCTTCGAATTATTTCAGGAGTAATCAGTAGTTGCATTACTTTTATGGAGTAATCCCAGCAACACTGTCGAGCAGTAACTGCTTGCTGCTTTCATTGCAAGAGGAGCCTCGGATCATCGAATTCAATACGATGCAAATCCATTTCAATACGATGCAATTCGAGGTTGGCGAGACAGATGAGAGATTTCAAAAATGGAAATCGTAGTGATCTAAATACGGCGCGTCAAATTTTTGGCCAAATGATTTCATTCTTGAAATGCGAACGAAAAAGGCCCTTCCCTGCGTTTTAATGCTCCCGTCAGTGATTCCAACAACAGGTGGTAAACCTGAGCAGCCCCCGTGGCTATTTGGGCTCATGGCGGGACAACGACACACACGCGCGCGCACACACACACACACACACACAGAGAAACAGCGCACACAACAGGTTTAGAAATGGATCCGAAAGCAGCAGCGCAGCAGGGACAAAGCCCAGTGTCCTGGTAATTAAGACGCGGAATCCAAACAATGACAGTCTGCAGTGTCCTGCCAGAGAGCGGCCGATACAGTGAGGCGGGCTACAGTGGAACCTGAGACCCGGCCTTTGTACCGCAGTAATTGTTGCTCCGAGGCTGGGAGGTATCTTATCAGTCTGCCCGGCCAGGCCAGAACACAGAGCGCTGCAGTTAAGAGGCGGCTGTTTTTTCCCCCCCGCTCCCCCAACGCTATGCATTTTCATTTTCAGCGGATCTATTTTTAAAGGAGCGCCGCATTGGTCATTTTTTTTTTTTTTTTTTTTATTGAGTTGTTGTCTTTGTTCAGGTCTGGCCTTCGTCACAAAGTCAGTCGCTGCTGACTGAATGCGAGAGGGCCGCGGAGACATCTCTGGATTATTTACTCAGAGTGCTGATGGCGTGACACGGGACAGGATGGGATAGAGGAAGCTGGAATCTGCTGAGATCACAGTGAAGGGCAAGAAAAGCATTTTTTTTTTTTCTCTCTCTCTCTGGCTTTATTTCTCTGAAAGGAGGCGCGAGTTGCACACACAAAAAGAAAGTAAAGAGTTTGTTTAATTCCGTCAGAAAGCAGAACGAGCCGGTCGACTCATCACATGAAACGCGTTTGTGTTGTAAGGCTCATCAAAAACAAGAAAAAAAAAAAAAAGAAAAAGGTCATGTGACACAATTACAACGCGCAACGGAATTTCTTTTCTTTTTTTTTTTTCTTCCTTAAAGAGCAAAAATGTGGTCTGGCCAAAGAATTCACCTGCTGATGAGACTGGAATTCTTTCAGTGTCAACAACATTTTTCCATCGCACGCCGCTCGGGACGGAATGTCCGTCCCGTTCCCTCTTGTTCAGCTGTGACAATGTGGCCTCCTCTCTGCCAGGCCAGGTTGGACAGTTGCATCACCTGATCTCAGGGCCAGACTGGGTCTCATTTTCAGCCTAGGGTTTTTTGTTTTTTTTTTGTTATGCCTCAGAGGGACCCACTTAAGATCACAACCTATTATATCAAAAAATCGTGTAATTATAATCTTCCATGTTAAGTCTACAGAAGGGACGCGGTTCTCTGAGGCCTCGTAATTGAGTGTATTTTTCTAAATTTCCAATTCAGTGCAAATAAGATCAAGACTCAATAAGGGCTCCTTATGTTCTCCGGATTGGCCAAGACGTGTCACATGACGCATCAGGGTGCGTCTGGTTCTGCATATGTTCCACATCCTCGAGAACGTTTTTTTTTTTTCTTCGTTTTTTTGAAGGTTAGTGTCCGAGAACGGCTGACTGACGGTGTTTCAAACAACAGCGGGGCTTAGCACGGTCATGTGACTTTTATTTGAGTATATTTTAGCCTCGTTTTCTACTCAAAACTTTCTAGCCATTGAGCTGTTCCGCTTAGAGTGCCCCCTGCAGGTTTGGAGCACTTCCAGTGTAGTGACTGGTTTCTGCAGCGTTTTTTTCGTTTGCGTGTGTCTTCTTGGTTTGCACCTGTTGCGTTTTGCATCGCTTCTCTGTTTGCAAGCACATTTGACGATGAAGTATATGTTTTAACATTTGCACCACAATCCTCTTTTTGTACCTTGTCTCGACTTGTGTCTGTGAACTTGCATGGCTTCCATACCTGCGGCTGCTTTCGCTAACGAAGGCGCATCACGCAGTTGCGTTCGGCCCCTTATCAGCCACTGTAGGTTTGGTCTAGAGTTAGGTTTGCGTGAGGGTTTGTTTAAAACAGCGGTAGGAAAATGTGTCAAAGCAGCAGAAAAATCAACACAGCACCGGTTGAGGCCAGCCCTCTCGATTAGCCACTCTGGATCTGCTTGACCACCACACTGAACAACTTCATCGAACCTCAACAACCTGAAAGCCTCTCATTCATCCAATCGCACACCATTGGTTGGCTGGTGCCACACGAGGCGCTAGCAGGCCCATTGTGAGTAACGTAGGGTTCCGTGTGTTGCCCAAGGGCACTCGGACATGCGGACAGTGGGAGCTGGGACGTGAACCGCCGACCATGCAATTAATTGCTGTCAGTGCGACGATGTGAAGGTTAAAGTTAAAAGTCCCGATGGCAACGGTGAATCTTTGAGAGATTTCACCTCCAAAGTCCAACCACTGATTCTGAATGAACCAAACGAATGAGATAAACAAATCCGTTAAAAGCCACAATACTCTTTATCCTCGGACTGGAAGAGCCGTGTGGTTTACGTCCTAGCCCTGGATCAGTGGACCAGCTGTTTGCCCTCCCCGGGGCGCTGCAGGGCAAATTGGGAGTTTGCCCAACTAGTCCAAGTGTTTTGTGGATCTTTGCATCTTTGAAAGAGAAGATTTATGTCAGGAAAAAAGACAAGGTGGGCGGTTGACGTACAACTGGAGTGAGCTGAAAATACTTTGGACCTTGCGTTCGGCTTCTGTTGGGTTGAACATTTGCACGGTGAAACTTTCCTTCCGATTCTTCTTAACGATCAGGAGCATACCACACTCCTTTTCACCCAAGAACGTTTGTGTTAGCGTGAAGGCCTTCAGTAGTGATGATCTTCATTTTAACCCTACGCCCCCCGTGTTCCTGTCCAGTTTAATGCGGA
The DNA here is from genome assembly GCF_046127955.1 of Nelusetta ayraudi. Lineage (NCBI taxonomy): Eukaryota > Metazoa > Chordata > Actinopteri > Tetraodontiformes > Monacanthidae > Nelusetta > Nelusetta ayraudi. The sequence goes on from NW_027466211.1 coordinate 56,645, forward strand.
GCATTTACCTCGCACGAAATGTGAACACTGTGGTAATAAACCATAATCTCTCTTTCGGCCCGTCCCCGCTTCAGTGCTCAAGGCGGCTGCGTGCGGCTCATCAAAGGCTTCACCTCTCGCACCCTCGGCCAGCTCGCAGTGACCCCGGCAGTCGCGTGCCTCTTCTCCCCCATCAATATGCTGAGCTGATATCCTGACTGCTAAGTGCCGCCACCTGCCCGCAGGAACAAACCAAGTCCATTTGAGCGTGTCAGAGAGGCGCGGACCTGTCCGTGGATACAAATCGAGGTGGACAGCGAGAGAAAAGAGACGCCGCGCCGGCGGGGGAAAAAAAAATAAAAAAATAGACGGCGGGGACGAGGACGAGACGGGCGAAGACAAACAGCGGCGAGGCACAACAGAGAGATGGAAATATCAGGGGCGAGAGATGTATGAAGCTACAGCCGAAGTGACAAATGGAGATTGATATGAGACAGAAATGGAGTGATGAAAAATAGAGATTTCTTGGGTGCAGATTCAAAGAAGAGGAAGGCTAGCGAGGGCTGACAGGAGGAGAATAAATACATACATTTGAATGCGGACGTTGAGAGTGAACACAGCAGTACATCAGAGACGGTCCATAAGGAGTTTTAGTATACAGCTGATGCCGGTATACAAATGTCGGGTATCGTACCAATACCAAGGTTGAGTACTCTACTTGTACGTGTAAAATATGTGCCCATACCACAACATTGATACCGGTTCTCTATGTATGTATATGACAAATTTGTTAAATGTGCGTTTGTACTGCAGTGATCTTGTCCTAAAAACCACGCTGAGGAATGTTGTTCAAATAACACAGCATCTGTGGGGAAAGAAAATGAAAGCAATTCTGTCACGTGTCGTGGCCTTTTTACGTACTGAAACTTGAGTGGCATGTTCTGTGTTTTTCCTGTTTTATTTTGAAATCCGCTTATTCGGTTTCCAGAATACGCGAAAGTAAAACTGAAGGAAGTCTTCAGCGTCACTTGCTGCGTTCATGCCTTGATGACAGTCACCTGTGTCTCGTCGTCAGCCCTGCCCTTGATTGCTCTCACCCGTGCTCCCCTGCCCCGGGGTATAAATAGTCCTTGTCTGCCTTTGTCTTTGTGGGATCATTATCTTCTGTCCAAGGTTTGTGCCATGCTGTCCCTGGCTGTTGTTCTTGGGTTTCCTTTCGTGCTAGCACTTTTGTACTGGCCTTGCTCTGTTTTTCTGTTAAGTCTCCCAGTTTTTTTTTTTGTTAATAGTTACATTAACAGACTACCTTAAGTTTGTTTTTTTTTTGTTTACAGCCAAAAACAAACCTATAGTAAAGTACCTAAAGCACTCAACCCTATCGCGTATCCTTGATTACTGTCCACGACAAAGTTGATTGTAAAAGAGTCCAGACTTTGAAAGACCGTGGAAGAACCTTCCAGAGTTGGCAGGGTTTGCTGGAGGTTTCTTCCCACCGGGGAGTTTTTCCTGGCCGCCGTCGCTTCATGCTTGCTCTGGAGGGACCCGCTGGCTTCTCTTGACGAACACACCAGGCGCAAACTGAGGAAAAGTTGTCGAAGTTCACTCAATCCGCTCCTCAATTTCATCCCCATGACTTTCCATACGCCTCATCCTCCACAGTGCGATGTTTGTACCCCCCCCCCCCCCCCCCGTCTGAAGGTGTTCGCTGCCTCTTTGCGTGTCATCGTCATACTTGGTTTCCTGGCAACTGAAGGGCATTGTGATGAGCACAGCCGAGTATAATACAGGGCTGGCAAAGCTGCAGCAGGAACTTGACAAGTTTAATGAAGACAGGCAGGAGGGAACAAAGGCTGGAGCAAAGGGAAAAAAATAGAACGGCGGCTGCCAGTGACTGTAGGTCAAACAAATTTTCGGAGGCGAGAGGAGAGGAGTAGTTGCTCGCCGATGATTTCCAAGTCTTCCACAAGTGTGGGCAAGAGCAAAGCTGGATTTCCAGATTTAATGGATTATAATTTTGGTGGTCCTACTTCCAAGGGTTGCTTGCTCCATTTGTAAATGCATCACAGCAAATTCCGGCCTTAAAAAAAAAGAAGTGGGTTCACCCACTCGAACGCAGAGCCACCACAGAAATGGTCTAAACTAGGGCTGTCAGTCGATTCAAATTTTTAATCGCGATTAATCGCATCGAGTCCTGAGTTCACTCGCGATTGATCGCAAATTAAGTGCAATTTTTTTTTTTTTTTTTTTACCCTGCTCTATATGAAACGTAACAAGATATTTATTGTTTCTTATAGTCTAGGATTGGATTGGACAACAATTCCTTTGTGGAAATATTCTATTTTTATTTTCATTGGAACATTCCAAAATGATTACATACTTAAACTGTCCAGAATGCTCTCCAAAAACAAAATCTCAACTAACGGTTAACGGTTCAGTGTTAACTTCAACAGCCCTAGTCCAAACACCACACACACAGAGTGAAACTACTCTCCAAGTAGCTTTTGATTGACATCACTCACATTGTTGCATTCAAGGACAAAGGAGGTTTGTTAGTGGAGTAACTGGCTGCATATTTACACGTTGCACTAGTCGGCTTGTTGCCATGTCTCCCGTTTCGGCCTTGGAAATGGAGGAATTTTATTTTCGTTTTCATTTTTTTTTTTTTTTTTTTTTTCTTAATACCAACTAAAACGTGTGAGGACTCGACTCCGTCTCAGACACTCGCAGGTTCCCACAGTCACATTTGAAAACTATTTCTCAATGATGCTATTGACGCTGCTGACGCATCACTTTTTCTTCTTCTTTTTTTTTTGCCTCCTCAGACTCCGCTTTTATCGGCAATGATTGATGTAGGATGTGTGTTTGCGAGCGCGCACGAGTCGAGCGCACATCAGAAGGGGAGCTGTCGGAGCTTTTGTCAGAGTTAATTACGAAAGTGGCATCAAACAACAGAACAGGGAAGGTGGGGGGGGGCTCTCTGTGGATAGTGGCAGCTTGGCTGGACAGTCTGTCACAGCTTCAAACCCACCCCCTGCTGCTGTGATAAAGAGTGTGTGTGCCTGCGTGTGTGTGTGTGTATGTGTGTGTGCGCACGCTTGTGTCCATTTTTGTCAGCTGGTTGTCAATAAAAGATTTGGTTTGCTTGCACCGCAATGCCCCACAACAATTTCAACAGCGTGCTGATCAAGGGACGAGGCGGCAAACACAACACGGTGGACGCATTTTTTCAGGCTGAACGGAAGAAAATATTCCAGTCGGTGGCGCCGGCCCAAGTCGGCTCTCGAAGATAAACTCCAAGCCTTAACTCCAGCCAGATTACAGCGTGTTAAAATATGTAATACACTGTCAACGGGTGGGATTCTATCACAGGCTGCGTTTAGGGAGTGCACTCAAGTGGTCTTACGGCATGGAAGAAATGAATACTGGTAGAAAAAAAAAAAGTTACTGGTTCATGAATAAATACGAGAAATAAGTTTGTTAGCTGTTTGTAAGTTAAGTTAAAGTTAAGTTAAGGAAAGTTAAGTGTCGCTATACTAGGACAAGGTAAGGTAAGCTATGTAACGTTAAGTTGAGGTAAGTTACCCAAAGTTTAGTTGTGTTGAGGCGCGTCGTACCAAGTTCAATGAAGTTATGCTGAGTTAAGTTAAATTATGTAACGTTAAGTTTAGTTAAATTAGGTTGAGTAATGCTATGTTAAGTTAGGTTGTCGCTATATTTTTTTCTGTACTGAAAAGCAAAAACGATATGACGAGAGATCGCATCGCGAAGAGACTTCCACGGGACGACGCAATCTCCACGCCAGTATCGGAAATCGTATTGAAAATCGATACTTTTCCAAATATCGTGTAAACCCCATATCGTGAAAACACTGCGACAGACAACGGGTAAACGCACGAGTCAACGTTGCGTAACAAATGATTTGTTTTCGGTTTGAACATTTAAGTCACTTTGGTTTTGTTAACAGGTTGAAATTAACCACATCACAAACGATGAAAAGAAGGTAAAGGAGTTGAATTTTTTTTTTTACATGAATTTACCAAGACCAAGTCAGCAATGAAAGTTTAAGATTGTTGATCAAACTGTGGGTGGCCAGGGAACGTTAAATGTTTTAGAGGCAACCCACAGATCTTTTATTACATGCATTTAATCTTCGGAAAACTTGCAGTGCTTAAATTATGTTGTTGTTTTTTTTTGTTTGTTTTGTTTTTTTTAAATCTCACTTTAACTGTTTTGTGATTTCGAGGTCGAACCAATTTTCGAGTTGAGAAAGTCAGGAATTCAATCAGACGCACAAACTCAAAAATGTGTCCCGGTGTGTTAAAAAAAAAAAAAAAAAAAAAAAAAAATGAATGGTCTACGTGGGACTAAGCCACAGAACACCGTCTGTTGCAGAGCTGCGAGGCGTCTCTTATCCTCCCCCTTCCCTTTATTCCCATCACTTTTTGAATATCTTAACTGCCTATTGGAGTCACGTCCGGGGCGAACGACGCGACGGCTTGATAACCTTGTTCAGTTCCGAATGGCCATGCAGCAATAACAATGCCTGTCGTGGAGGAGGCAATATTACGACCGGGTGGGTGGGTGGGGGGGGGGGGGGGGGGGATAAACCTGATTAGGCAGGTTGGTTTGGCTGAGAAATCCGAGGGCGCAGCGCGGGGGCCACGTGCGAAAACGTGACACTATGGCTGAGAGTTGAGCAACGCGCTGAAATGTCAACAGGTTTGCGCAACGACTTCCTATCTTTGCGAGGCCGCACGTCCGTGCTCGTTGTGTGCGGTCAGCCCGGGGTCACCTGAGAGACGACGGCAACAACAAACTCCAAACTCCACAGTACAGACAAAGGCGAGGGGGGGGGGGGGAAACTTAAATGTTGCATGTAATGTAATTGTCAGGCTGACTTGTTTGTCGCGTTTGTTTGTCTCTGCCCTGTCAAAACAACTCAAAGGGGAAATATTTTTGAGCGTGAACGTGGAAATCATCCCCCGACGAAAACATTCCGGAGAAAACGTAAAATGCTTCGAGCGTGGGCAACGGTCGCGAGAACAAACATCGCAGACAAAGACCAAAAAAAAAAAAATGGAAAAAGGGGAAGGAATGAAAAATGCCTTGTTTTTGAAAGTGCCAAATTATACAAATACCACTTTAATTTGTGTCTCTACTCTCTGTGGAGGGAGGGGGGGGGGACTCCCCAGGATTGAGACGGTCCCTCCTTTCATAAAGGGTGTGCTGAAACACACACACACACTTCTGTTAATATCAGCCCTCTCACTGAAATCTCTACCGCCTAAAGCAGTGGTCTCCAAACTTTTTTAGCAATGGGCCACATGACGGAACTGCATCATGTCGCCGGGCCACGGTTCGTTGACGGGGGGGTGAGGGGTGGGTTTGTGCTGGTTGGAAATAGCGCTAACGGGAGCGCGCTATAGCTGTCGCGCTACGCTAACGTGTTGGCAAAGTTACGTGGCGGGGGAGGGGAGGGGGGGGGGGGATTATGACTGCCTTCACGCGGGCCGGACAGAGACACGCAACGGGCCGGATGTGGCCCACGGGCCGTAGTTTGGGGGCCCCTGGCCTAAAGTGACAACGTCCTCAGCCAGCCAGTGGCTCTTCCCTCCGAGACATTTCTTTGTCCCCTTCCCAGGAAGCTAAAACACAGCGTTCAAGCAGCGGGCTTGAAGAAGAAGAAGAAGAAGAAAAAAAAAAAAAAAAAAAGAAGAAGTAACAGTAGCAATAGTAGCAGTAGAAGATTTTTTGATTTTTGATTTTTGAAAAATAACATTTATTTGCCGCTCTCATTTCCATTCAATCAATCAAACTAAATAAATAAATAAATAAATAATTTTCTTGTTGTTTCTTTTTACGCAAGCACGTCGCTAAAAAATAGTTCCCCCTCTGTCACCGCACACAATGCACTGTTAAAAGTCCACATGTCACAGAAAAGCTCCAAGTCCCCTGCCCTCCTGTAAAACATAAAATCAATGCGCAGCCTGGACTGGATGAGTTTTTTTTACAGATGACAGAGGGGTCGACCTCTGCCCCATCAACTATCTTTCTCTTCCGGCTCAACCACACCCCCAACTTAGCCTGGCTTAAAACAAAGTTTAAAACCTGGAGAAGAAGAAGAAGAAGAAGAAAAAAAAAGAAGAAGTAACAGTAGCAATAGTAGCAGTAGGAGAAGAAGAAGAAGAAGCCTTTATTAATCCCACATAGAGCTAAATATACATTTTTAGTTAACATTTTGAATACTGAAGTCTATGATGAAAACTAAAGATCTAATAGACAGGAAAAATGGATCAAATTACCTTTTTGAAACAAAGACACAATTTCTCCTCTCACATCCTGAACTTTACTGGCAACTCTCATTGACTTAACTTAACTTAAAGCCTCTGTTCCACCGCTGTTAGACTTAACACTAATCCAAAGCGGAAGTATGAAGTTTCGAAGAACATCCAATCCAGAACTGTCAAGGAACCTCAGTGGATTTAGCCAATACACACGCATGTCAAGTTTTGTTCCTGTCACAAAGTAGAACTGCCACTAGCGCAGGTTGGTACAAGACGAGGACTACCATGAGAAGTGATGAAGGCCGTGTCTCACGGGTCTCTGGGTCAAAGACCAATGAACGATTTCTTTGCAACGTTGCAACTAATCGGGAGCGGACGCTCGTCAGGCCGCTTGCAGCTCCGGCCACTCTCTGGCCCCCGCCTCCACGACGGGAGTCGACGCCTCCGTTCGTGGAGAGCGAGTGAAACCCGACACTACTCTGCAGGCCTCCGTTGGCGGTCTGGGAAACCCCACAGACACCTCCGCGCCCACCTGAGAGGAAGTGCTTTTTAAACCCGCGCGGACAATGAGAGAATTATGCCTCGCTAAGAATTTTTATGCCTTCGAGAAGAAAAGTCGAATGAGAGCAAACTACGTTTGTCCTGCAAAGACGCTTGCACAATTACTGGAAAGTGTATAAGTCAGGTGAGCCCCTCCCACCATGGAGGCTCGTGGCTCTTTCAGTTTCTTCAAAACTTCAACAAAGCCCAGGCCAGCTGGTTTCCTGTTGCAGACCAACGACGCTACGATGGGTTAGCCGCTAGGTCAATCTGGCGCCGGCGGTATGAGCGTGGACGCTCTAAATTACGTTACGTTCAACTGTCCTGTACTCACAAGTACAGAGCAACGGAATGCAGTTAGCATCCAACCAGAAGTGCGTAGCAGTGAATTATATACAATGTACAGTAAGTATATACACATAATATATGCAATGTGTGCAAGTGAATTTTTGAACTGTTAGCATAAGGTGCAGGTATGAAATCACGAAAAATGAATCATATATATTGCCAATGGTATGTGCAGAACATAGCAGGTTGAAAATATACAGGCAAGATTTATCTGAACTTAGTAATATTACTATGAAATTACTATGGGTAGTTGGTCAATATTTTTCTGACTGCATACCAAACCATATGACCTACCTTGTTCCAAGACTCATGGTCTTTTTTACTGATGTTTTTCCACGGTATGCATTTTAGCAAATATATTGCATCAGTATATAATCATAATTAATTATAAATATATAATTAATCATTTTGGTATTGTGAGACTTGCGCTACACTCGCGATGGCGCAGTGAGCCGCTAGGAGCAAACGGCTCTGTGGGCACTTTGTTTTAGTTTGTAATTTACTGGGGTGGTGGGGGGGGTGGCGTCGGCCGTTATGTATTACACAAGCAACGAGATCCATGTGCGCAAGAGGTCAGCGGCTACAAAAGCGGCTGTGTTGTGCCGAGTGTTAACCTTTAACCAGGGGGCAGCTTTGAGGTTCCTGCGAGCACGGAGGCTAACAAGGTCACACAAGCTCGCTACTCTCTCTGCAAGTCTGCTGGGGATAAAGTCCACAATATATATATATATATATATTTTTTTTTTTTACTATTTATTTTTATGTAGTTTTGTTTTTCTGTAAATGTAGATAACCTCCCGTGCCAACACAGGTCCTGGGATTCTCTGCGGAATGAGTCAACGATTGCGGGCGCTTGCAAAGGTCAGCGCTCTCACTGACCCGGCTGTGGAGCGTCCAGCCGCTTATCGGTCACCTGGCCTTCGTTATCCCATAATGGGCTCCAGTATGAAGTGGACAGGCCGCAGTTGTCAGAGGACACGGGGCAGACGAAGAATTCAAAACTGGAGGCTATGCCCTGTATTCAGTACATGTAATGACTAACTAGTTCATAAGAGAGGACCACCCCCTTCTCTCTCTCTCTCTCTCTCTCTCTCTCTCTCTCTCTCTCTCTCTCTCTCTCTCTCTCTCTCTCTCTCTCTCTCTCTCTCTCTCTCTCTCGGCCCTCAGGACATAATTAGACTTCTCTTCTCCCATGTAGCGCTAACTCAGGGGCTAAATCTTTTGATTAGCCAGCCTGGATATATATTGTGAAAGCGGAGTTTCCCTCCCTTCATCTCTCTCTCTGTCTCTCTAATGTGCGCGCCTCGTAGCGCACAGCCTGGTACACGGAGCACGATGGGACGGCGTTAGCTCGCGGAAGAGAAGTGGAACAGCGTGAAGTGAATCGAGGGAGGAAGATTTCCCTGTCGACAATATGAGCTTTCAAAAGCTTGGCCTGCAAACAAATGCTTTTATCATTACGACTGTGCCGCGTCGGCGTCGGATCTCCCGCGCGCAACAGAGGGCTAACTGATCGACTGTGACATCGGCTTTCGAGCGAGCGGAGCACATTTTGCGGCGTAATTATGTTCAAACGAGCTGCCGGAGCTACGCGCACCACCTCACTCTCGCACGCACTGGGCTGACATGATTTATCACTCCAGGGAGAAAGGGGACGAGGAGGGGCAACCACAGGGTGACGCTAATCTCTGCGTCGTGCCGCCGTCCGCGCGCCTCCTCCGTCTCGTGGAGCGGGAAGACAAAGCGATGGCGGGAATCTTGAGGGAAAGGCGGGAGCGACTCCAGGGGTCTGATGGCGCACGCGCACGCGCAAGCACGTGCGGAACGGAGGTGTATGTTAACCTGTCGGTGTGTATGAGGCGAAGCGACAGGGATGAGCTGCGAGAAAAGGACCGAAGACCATCGTGTCAATGTGTCACGACATACGTAAAGTAGATGTTTTACAAATCTGCAGACAACCAGCTACCCCCCCCCCACCCCCCCCAAGTACAAATGCTGTCTCGAAGTACCTCAGTAGTTTCTCAGGTATCGGTACTTTACTCGTGCGTGTCTGTTTCTGACAACTTTTTACTTTTACTCCCTACATTTGCGCACAAACATTTGTACTTTCTACTTCTTACGTTTGGGGGGAAAAAAAAAAAAAAACACCTTTAGGGTCACAAGAGGAGAGAAAAATATCATCGGAGGGAGATTTTTATTTAGATTTTCATTTTGAGTTTTCAGTTGAAATTTCGTGAATAAAGTCTAAATTTTGTGAAAAAAGACGATGTAAAAAAAAAGAGAAAATTTAGTGAGTAAAATCGACGTAAAAAGGCGAAACGTCTTGAATAAAGTCAAAATTTCGTGAATAAAGTCGACGCAAATAAAGTGGAAATTGGCGAGTACACCGGATAGATGGTGGATTCACCCAGTTACCCACAGTTAAAAGTAAACTGCCGAAAAACAGGTGTATCCCACAAGGTTCACCCACAGTAATAAGGAAACTTGCGAAAACGGAAGTACTCCACTTTGACTCACTTCACGTTGACACTAATTGCAAGATTTCGATTGCATTCACTAAATTTTGTCTTGTTTACGTCAACTTTATTATCGAAATTTCGACTTTAATCTCGAAATGTCAACTTTATTCTCGGATTGGAAACTTGGAAAAAAAAATGTCTTTCTCTCTTATTGTGGCCCTAATCCTCTTTCGTATAAAAGATATAAATTCTGTTCAAACTAATTCGCTTACTGTTATAGTTGTTTGTTGCTTGAAGCGGAGCTATTTGAACTGCGCCATTGTGAAGCTAAATATAAAACTGGATCGTGTTTTAGAGGGAGATTATTTTAGAGATGTTGTTTAGCGTGCAGTGTGTCTCACTCTCGCAACTCTGTGAAGTGTAGAAAAGAAAAATCACACAAACACACACACACACACACACACAAAAACACTTGTTCTACGAGTGGATCAAATTTCCAGCGGGTTCACTTCTGGGTCGCGTGAGGAAAATAACATGGCAGCGGCGGCTCCCTCGAAGGGGGAAAATGCTAATTTATCCTCCCGGCGACGATCTCGTGAATACATCCTCACAAACGGCTGCCACTCAAGGCAGTCGTGTGTTGTTCGAGGACGTCTCATCAGAAGGAATGCGCGAGTCAAAATTTCATCACAGACGCACAATAGATAAAAAAAAAAAACTAAAAATCCAGCTCTGTCTCGGATAGCTCTACACAGGCGGTGCTTTTAATGAGGGCCTCCCATTGGCCGGAGGGCCCCTTCGTCTTTCACGAAACTTGTACACCTTCATTGACATATGTGCACCTCACCACACACACCCAGCTCGTCCAGTTGTGCGACTATTGTGTTATTGTGTGTCAGTTGTGTGTCGTTTCGGGCTCCAGTCGCGAATCTCTTTGGTGTTTGGTGATGTGTTTTTTTTTTTCATGAGCATCACATTTGTGGGTGAGTGTGCGATGAAATCCGTAGCGTTGATGTGTCCCCAACCCCTCCCCCGCCCCGACCCCCGCTGCTTTAAAAAAAAAAAAAACACCATCCTCCCCCTTTCATCCCTGCTATCCGCTGCATTTCTCCTTCACTTCTGTTCAATTAAGTTCTCATTCGGGCCGCCTTCTTCCTACTTGCACGCGCTCTTTATTCAGACATTATTCCGAAATTGCGTCTTGGAAAGAGAGACATTTGCGCAGACGGCTCGGCTGTGTAGCCTCCTCCGTCTTACTTGTTGACTCTTTAATGCCGCCCGTCCATGCGACTCTTCCTTACTCTCGGCTGTGGGGAGGGGGGGAGGAGGAGGAGAGGGGGTCGCGGTGATAAAGATGCTCATTTCTCTCTCCCCTGGAGGGCCAGATTGTAGTGTTGTGCCATTAAGCCGAAACTGCGCTCGCGCTCGGCGAGCTTATTAACATATCTCATCCGAATGCGCTCCTCTCGCTTTCGCAATTCGATTGCCGCCCCGGATATTTTTTCTTTTTTTTTCTTTTTTTTTTTTTCTTCCCCACTCAAGCTTTAAGTTACAATAGCTTCTTTCGGTCATGTTCTGTGAAAAATCACCGCCTCGTGTCGACTTGAGGGGAGGGGAGCTCCGTGAAATGTCGCCAGGGGAGGGGAGAACAAGGGGAAGCTCAAGTCGGTCTATGGGGTTTTTGTGTTAGCGAGAAGGGGGGGGGGCCTCGCAATGCGACACAGAGAGAGAGAAAAGTAAACAGTTGGGCTCACAATGACACATGACCACTCAGAATCTGCCAAAAAAAACCAAGTGGGAGAGTGTGGCCGCCACCAGGGACAAGGACGCGGCCGCAAAGCGTGGAGTGGTTGGTCCCAAGTGCCCTCACTTGTGGTCTTAACAATGTCGTAAAAACAGTGCATTTTAACGTCCGTCCACGCTTGGCTACACTGAAGTATGTGCACACACAACCCCTCTTTCCTCGTACTGTTTGCTCCCTTTGTACGCCGCTAATGGTCCGCTGAATGCTTTGGTCATCCAAATGTTGCACCGGGCCGACAGGGGAGGGTTGGTTAACCTCCACAGCGGGAAGAAATGGACGTTACGTGGGTCATTGGCGCTGAGGTCACAAAGCTGTTTTTTTTTTTTTTTTCTTCTTAAACACCGCAACCGCGGGATAGAGAGCTCGTCGTAACGAGCTCGGTTGCCGGCTGCGGAGGGGCGCGTTGCTATTCGACGGCGGATGCCGAGAAGGTTTATCACGAGCCAGTGGCTGCGTTGCCGTGACAGTTTTTTGGAAAAGTGAAAGCTAAATTTCTAAAAATTTAGAAAAAAGTACAGTTGCGATTTGCAGGCGTTTCCGTGGAATGGGGTCAAGCGCAGCGAAACCGTAATTCTCGTAAAATCCCGTCCCCCGAGATTTACAAGAATGATGTTTTCTTTTGTTTCTTTACATTTCTCGTTTGTTTCATGAATAGCTGTTCCATTTTTCCCTTACTTGTAAAAATAAAATACTCCGTCTCCTCCTCCGTCCAAACACAACGTCACGTCCGGTAACGTGCACACGCGATAAAAAGTGTTTTCGTGACACTTTTGCGACGCACCTCTATATCGATACGTCTGGAAAACCACCTCGTGAGCGCGTCAAAACCTTTTAGCGATATTTGAGAGGTTTTGCGAAGTTTATTGCGGTATTTCGGTTTTGCGCGATTCCAGGGGTAATGGAAACGCAGCCAAGAGGACAAGAGGACCTCGGTAAGAGTGCTTCTTAGCAGGTAGCTTTGGAATGATCATGTGCCATTTCAAATTGTTCCACACATTTAGCTTTGGTTGAGATCATCTGAATCCGTTTCCACTGCAAAAGCGAAGCAGTAAATAGACTGCAGTGATAGAATTTGCTTTCATCTGACAACATTACAGGAAATGTATACCCCTCTGTGAATGGGCACTGATGAGCTCCTTGCAAGCTACTGTATGCTGTCAGTGGCTCTCTACTGTCAAACTAATTATTCCTCTTCACATCCAGCAATTAGTAAGTAGGCCTTTGTTTCCTCTCGATCACACTGTTGATACAATATGAAGCACTCAGGCTGCAATTGTTCTGCGCAACTGTGAAGCAGTGAAGGAGATTACGCATTTGAGTCGTTGAGAATTAAAACTTTGGCAAAAGCGGGGGGGGGCGGGGGGGGGGACCTCCCTCCTCGTCTGAACCAATCGCGCAGTCATTAAAGTATGAATACGTAAATGCACACGCAGACGCAAAATGGGAGACTTGACGCGAAGAGGAGGGACAAGCTCGACGAGAACCCGAGGACGCGACCGCGACGAGACCAAAGACGAGCGGGCGGAAACGCCCTTGAAGAAATGGCAATGACCGAGCTCGGATAAAGCGAGACAGGTGAGAAACTATCAAGGGCAACACCTGACAACAAGACACAGGTGTTGAAATCAAGGGGGTGACAAAAAAAAAAAAAAAAAAAAAAGGCGGGAAAACAGAAACGGGATGTAGAGCACAGAAAAATCCCCAAAATAAAACAGGAGACACAAAGACAACATCATCATGACAATATGAATCGTTCAGTGAACACAGTGTACAGCGGTTCGCACACTGGAATTGATTGCGTTATTTCCCAATGTGTTGTTCAGTACAATAATGCAAGTGCAGGAAAACCAAATTGCTTTTATTGCACGGCAAGGATACAGTTTTATTGATGCATGCGCGGCAATATGAAAACCGTAAATCAAGTCAAATTTTACACACTGGACCTTTTTGAAGTGCGCAAACGCGAGAGCCTCCCCCAAAGTCTGTAATTGGCATCTGGTAAATCTCGCCGCGCATCAGCGGCACAGGACGCGTTCAGAGCGGCAACTCGTCATCTTCAATGCCCCCCCCCCGCCCCGAAAAACAACGGCGGCATTTCAATGGGACCACCAATAACGTCCGTCTTCATGTCAACCCGAGTGTGGCACAGGCAGGGGACGGATTTCCACGCCGCCCTCCGAATTAACTTGTTGAGCAGTTTTTGATGTGTGCGGCGCGACGCCAGGGGGACTTTCACGACGTGCCGCCGAAGTGGGGCAGTACGTCCTCGGCTTTCAAAAGGAACTGAATTATGAGTGTCTTTTGTCAAAGGGGCATAAACAGTTATTTCAGCTCTTTGACACAAAACTTTATTCTTGATTTAAAAGTCTCTTTCCCCCCCCCCTCTTTGTTTTCTGGGGTACAATCGCTGACGACGAGCGGGGCGGGGGGCGGGGAGTGGGGGGGATTGATTGAGTAACTCGAGCTACTCAAGTCAAACTGAGAGCAGCCAGTCTCCCCCCCCCCCCTCCCAGGGAACATGATTCAAAATGGAAATAACGTCACCGCTGATGTACTGCCCCTCCCCCCGTGTCATTTGAACTGTCAGCGAGCAAACAAACAAATCACAGCCGCTCCGCAGACATCCAATCCGATGACATGAAAGATGGAAAATAGTGCGACTCGGACAAAGTGCTGCCTTTCGATGGCAAGACAGACATATTGATGGGCTTCTCTGAGAGGCGGCTGGAGTGCTAATGTCTGCCGAAATGTCATCAGTCAAATCAGTGGCTCCATCTTTGGCTCCTCGCCGCTCCGACCGGAAGATTTCTCTCTTTGGCTGACGGTGTGACGGATTGATTGAGCAAATCCTACCTGTGCGCCACGTCGCTTTAGCGCACAGGGGTCACCAACCGTTTCACGGGTCCTGGGTTCATATGAGGCGCAGCCGGTTCTCGCTTCACTCTACTTGGATAAACTTTCTCAGTTGTATGTTATGACGAACGACGCCGATCCATGCGAAGACGCCGATCACGTTAAATGAGTTCTCAATTCTCAACAATGACTTAAGAAGGTTGGATAAAGGTGAATTTTTGACGCAGTGTCATGTGGTCCTTGGGGGCGACCTGGTGCCCGTGGTGTGACCCCCCTGCTTCAGCAGCTCGAACCGTTGTGCTTTGAACAGAGACAAAGCGATCGCTCCGCCTGGCTAAGATTGCCGCTCCGCCGTTCCTCCGCTGCTCGGGCCGCTACAAAGGGACAAATCTGTTGCGCGCGAAACGCGGCTCGTTCTGATCATCGCGTGTTCCGCGCCGGCTCCCCCATCAAGATTCCGCGCGAACCACGGCTAGTTGGTGCCTGGCCCTGCGTGTCCCGCGGGCTCGGCCCTGCCTGGGCAGCAGATAAGTCGCTGATGTCAAGCGGGGAAGCGAGGCGGTGGGAGCGGGAGCTGTGAAGCCAGTCCGAGGGGTCTCGGCGGAGTGCAGGCTGGTGTGAAGAGTGACTGGCACCTGTTCTGGGGGCAGCAGATGGCCGGGGGGGGGGGGGGCTGGGGCTAATGCCATCGGGGTGAGGGGGCCCACCGTGTCACTCTTTGCATCTGCAGCCTGTGTTGGGATTCTGGCAAAGCTCGCGGTTGTTCGGCCAGCCGCCACCAGTTGGCAGGGGGCGAAATTAGAGTTGGGCAAGGGATGAGTCGGGAGTAGACGCACGCTCGCACCTGATGCTGTGTTGGTGCACAGTGGACAAGTGGCAGCTATCCAAATAGGATCTGAGAGTACGGGCAAGAGTCAGAACGAGTTGGCGACATTCGGCATCTGGACAGTCCACTGAGGTGAAGTGAAAGTTAGGCATCGTCAAAAAGTTTAGGTTGATTACTGGCTCAGCCAGGTACACGGCCGTGCCAAAGAACTTCCAATATTCCCCCATGTTAAAGTCTGACAGCGCCGACCGATGTGGATTCTAGGGCTGGGGTATTAATAGATCACGCTCCCCATTCGGAAGATGATTTCAGATCTGTTGAGAATAAGTGGAATTTGGGCAAGGGACAAGTTTTTGAAGAAAGTCAAGTCGACAGTAACCGAGGTTTGGTATTCAAATATGATGATCGTATACCATCAATAGGTGCCTGGAGGCACGGTTGTGCAGATTAAGATTAAGACATTCAATATAATGCAATTAACCTCCCCAAAATTTGCCCCTTATGTATTTTAGTATTTGCACAAAAGTAAAGTATTCGTGCACACTGCGACGCAGAAGCAGGTAACACGTTGCCAGTTCGCATCTGAATTAATCTTTCAGCACAAGAAGGAAAAACATTGAGATACTTTTCTTTCAGCTTTTTAACAAGCTAATAAAAACACTTGACCTCGTGTTCATTGGAGAGAGAGAAAACAAAACGACATTTGTTTAAATTATACTTACGGCGAGACATTTAGTCTTTTGACCTTCACATCACGGTCAAACATGGGACAATACCTGGGGATACAACATGGAGGGGGACTGAGCAAAACATCAACGCGAAGGTTTCTTTGTTCTCCCAGTGTCTCGACAGACTGCTGCTGCTGCTGCTGCTGCTGCTGCTGCCCATTTCACAGCAGCACCAGCAGCAGCAGCAGCTACCAGTTCAATGCGCCTGGAATCAGACGAGCTCCCGGTTCTTCCCTCCCTTTCTTGCGCACCTCATTCACCCACCACCGCCCCCGCCCGGTCCCGGGGATAACTCGCTGGCTCACCTCCTCAAAGGAAACCCCGCTGATCAATATTTAAGCAGCTTTGCCTCGTTCCTGAGCCTCTCTCCCCCCCCCCCCCCCCCCCCCCGTTCCTCTGGCTGGGACAAACGCCAGGACGTGCCACCGCTGCTTACCGAGATGATCCACAGCTACCAGCTACAACGTCTCTTGATCCATTATAGATGACACTATAGATATAGATGAACAACTGCTGCCCGTGAAGTGAGCGTGCTGGCAAGTCGCTGCACCTGGAACTGAAGGAAACAAACCAGGCCGTGCCCATGTAGAGGACACGTGCCGGACACAAACAGAAATTTGCGTGCAAAAAAAAAAACTCAACTCGAGCAGAAAACAGAGCGGCGGAACAGCCGGCCTGCCGGAAGCCACCACATGAAGTGGTGGGCAGATGACAGATAGTGACACTTGGGTCGCCGCGTGCTGTTTAAGATGGCTCAGAGATCTGCAGAACAGAAGAAGGGCTGGCTTTGCCTGCAGATGCCAGGGAAGCGCCCCCACCGACGCGGGCGAGTCTAATTACAAACGTGATCTGGAGCGAAAAGCTCCGATTGAAGTGAAGAGCGAGGGAGCTTCCACCTTTGATCACCGCCAGGCCGCTCGCCGTGAATAGCTGGCGCTCCGGGCCAAAATGCCATCGGTGGGACGTACGGTTTGCGACGCTCACGCAATTGCTTTCACGACCTTGGAGTCAGAGGAAGAAACATGTATGTAAAGAAGAAACGAAGATGCCGTGTTTATTACCCACAACTGGATTTTAGGTTTCCTTCCAAATCTTTTATGAAAAAAGTAGACTTGCATTCACATTGGGGTAATTGAAACAATAAATCTAAAACTGTACATCAGTCATGTTTGCAGCAGCCCATGAGAGAATGTGAAAACAATAATAAATTCTCTTTAATTCCATTAAAGTGGAATTATGTTGCCTGACAAGTACTTTGAAATACATTATCATTAAGATGTATGATTTATTTTGTTGCTCTTGTAATGCTGTGTTGATTACTGGGAGGAGTGGGGGGGGGAGGCGGGGGTTACTTAATGCCAGTGTTGTTTGGATTACTCCCTAAAAGTAATGCTACTACTGATTACTCCTAAATAATCAAATTACATCTTTAACTACTTTGTTTCATGATAATCAATTACTAATTACTTAAGTTAAAAAAAAAAAAAAAGATAAAGGCACAGTTGCTCAGTGCTTTGGAATGAACTTTACTTTAAGTGCAAATATTGCAATTCCAAATATGGCCTCTGTCCTCTTAACACGAATGAGCGTTTGCCCTCTGAGCACAAACTGCACATTTCACAGAACAAACTCACGCACAGCACTGGTGCCACAGCGGATATTGTTAAAACAATTAGAAGATTTTGGGGAAAGTAACAAAATCGTTACTTAATAAAGTAATCATGCTGTAATCGCCAGCTTTGCCACGGTAATCCCGCTACACTCCTCCGTTACTCCAAAAGTAGTTCAATTACAGCCGTGGATTACTTTGTGATGGATGACTCGGCAAACACTGCTCAATGCTGGTCCGGGGAGTGTTGATGCAGGGATGATGCCAGGGCAGGGATGTTGTGGTCAGTTACACTGGTCTCCGTCCTCGCTTCGTCTCATCAGCCCTCCTCCTGACAAGAACGTGCAGTTTCACTTCCTTGACTGTTACCTTGGTAACTCTCGGAGAGCCCGGCGAGGCTCCAGCGGGAGACAGGGTACGACGCCGGAGTCATTATTTACCGCGCGGTTCCAGCTCTGATATTCACCGACGTGCTTTACGTGTGTCGGCCCACTCTGCCAAGTCTATTTCAAACCCTCACATCAAGACGTGCATAATTGCAGTCTCCATGGCAATGACGCCGGTCAGGTAACAGACTGGATGTGAGGACGAGTGAGAACTTGTCAAAGGTGAAGGGGGGGGGGGGAGAGAAAGAAACTTTCGGCGTTGTTTTGCGTGCTAACATTTAGGCACAATGTGTTCAGCGGAGTGTGCCGGGGGCGGGGGGTTCATTTGCAAACATGTGCTTCAAGGCTAATTAGACGAGCCATTCGATGTGCTAATCGCCGTTTGTTGGTTCAGCGTTCTCGCAGCGAGGCAGGGAGGCGGGCGGCGAGGCCACCTTTCACTGGGTGATAAATCTAAATTTGAAAAGTAGGAAATTCAATAAGACTGGGCGCTGGATTCACTTTTCTCCACTCATCCGTGAGCATAAACTGAACGAGACGGCTCCGAGTCGCTGCGGCGCCCGCAGTGGAACACAATAGCTTTCACCTTGTCCCAAACCAATACATCATCATGTGTCAGCAGCAAGCCAGTGTTGTTTGGCATTCATTAGTAAACAAGTTCAGTGCCTCAATATCTCACTCAGTGTTTTGTTTTGTTTTTGTTTTGTTTTTAAAGTTGACTCTTTTGTTAGCTTCGAACCCATACTTTTAATGTCAAAAGTGTTTTGAATATTAACCTGTGGGCACATGATAGGTGATGATGGCAGCTCAAAAATATGATCAAAAATTTTAACGGCCATTGAGCAGGCTATCTTTATTTTCTTTGTGAATGTGTTGTATTCGTTGTTGTCATGCTGGTATACAGGCAGACTGGTTATCATTGTCCGCCTCGACCATAATGTCTCTTAACGCTGGAGCAGGGAAAATGTCTCTCAGCTTTCATTAGCTTTGAAAGCGTATAGAACGGATACATTGTTCAGTATTTGTGCTGCCGATGTAGAGCAGCAGAGCGGAATAATCGCGTGGCCTTGCACAGGTTGCATTCAAGAGCCCGATGAATGGCGCATGGAAAATAATTCAGAATTAACTTTTACACAGTTTCATTCCAATGAACTTTAAAAATAAAAAAAAAAAAAAAAAAAAAAAAAAACACACACACACAGCCTGAATCATGACAGTTAAAAATCAATGACCAGTTTAGCCTAGCGATCCGGTTAGCATGCGTTTGAGTCGCTAAAGGCGCTGAATCCAGCCCCAAACAACGCAAGTCTATTAACGCTGTTATTTGTGAATTGAATTTGACTACATTGAGTGTTATTTGCATAGTAAGTGGCTCATTTTACAGCAAATAAACAAAGAGTTTCACAGTGTGCACAAGCTATTAGCTCTTTATTGACTTATAGGTGCGTTTCACTCTTTATGGGTAATTTCAGACCTAATTGACTGCGGTGGATTCACAATCATCTTGAAGATTGTTTTTTTTCGGAGGCATGTGTTTGGATGACGGGGGGGGCAAATGTATAGGCGCCCGCAAGTATCAAACGTGCATGCAGTGCACAGCCGTGCATGTTATGTTATGTTATGTCATTGCGTTTCATTCGAACGAATGAGTCACAGTGGGTTTTTGATGAATCATATTTTTGAAATTTCGAGTGATGTTTTCATGTAAATTACTACGTATGTTCCAGTCGGGGGCCATTGTTTCACCGTGGTCATGATTATACAACAGAGAGTAAACACAGACTCAATAGAGCTTTGCAAATGAACAGTTTGTGGCCATGAAAGGCGCCGTGCCTGCAGACGTCATCACTACGAGTAATCGCGCCACCTGTAACGATCGGTTTGGAGGCGTCGCTTTCTCCACAAAACAAAACACCTCCAACCGAAGGGCGCGCACCTGCCGGAGCGATGTGAGGCCAGACGCCCAACAACAGGCGCGCAGGTGTTATTAGAACCCCTTCTCCCAGACTGACCACTGGGACTCCTTTGCACCAAAATACAGTCTTTGTCTCTGAAATGGCAGCAATTAGCACCTGGAGCCAAGCGACGGGGTTATTTTGAACTGGCGAGGGGGCAAAGAGAGCAAAGGGGCGCCCGGGGGGCGGGGGGGAGGGAGAGAGGGAGCGAGAGAGAGCAGGGGACCTGAAGTGAGAGGCAGAGGGAGGCAGAGCCAGAAGGTCAGGGATAATTAGAAGCCTTTGTGGTCGTCTCGAGAGGCTCAGGAGGAAACCCACAGATGAGCCCTCAGCTCCTCGGCACCTTGGAAATGGTGACACGCGGACACACACAATCGCGCAGCAGAGGGGATGCGAGCGAGCGAGAGAGAGAGAGAGAGAGAGAGAGAGAGCGAGAGGGAGGATAAACAAGTGCGAGTGGACACAGGTGTACTCTCAACAAAGAGTGGTGACCGATAGAGAAATCAAAGGGCGAGCGGCGGAGCTGGAAAATGTAATTCTCCGGCCCTAATTGTTGCTCCGCTCTAATTGGAAAATGGATATGATGTCCGCTCTTTTCCGAATCTCGCCGGGGAAATGCTGTTTACGGAGTCGGCGGAGCCACTCGTCTCCTTCATAACACGCGCGTGGCACATTACATCGCGGCGGCCGTTGCCGCGGAATTAACTTTGGGCCGCGTAACGAGCGGCCGCCGGTGCTCAATTCCACAACTTCAAATGTCAACTGTGTCACTGCGGGTGCGCGTCCGGCCTTAAAGCTTTTCTCCCTGGTGACGAAGTACCGAGGCTGTGGGAAGTTTTGCAACCGTCCCTTTCTTGGCGCGATTTCGGGGAGAAAGCCAATGCGCGCGTTATTTGATGGCAATGAAAGTAAGGCGTTCCGTTGACTGACGTCTTCACCAACGTCACGATACCTGACGATCTAGGTCGCAAAATGCCGCAGGGTTACCAGAGCGCAATTTGCGCTTCTGACTCACCGCATTTGTGGCCGTTTTTTGCGCTTGCATATCGCCAGCGCACAAACCTCTGCGGATAACGACGCAAAGACGGCGGAGATAGCGAGTAAGTAACTCGGAGCTGAGGTTCCGCATACATGCGGATATTTTTGGAGACGGCTTTGTGTAATCTCTCTTTTTTTCCCCCCCCAAAATGCTTTTCTTAACACGCTCTGTTTCAAAAAAAATTCAAATAATAAAAACCCTCTCCTTGTAAACTGGGCCATAAAAACCGCTTAAATGTATTTCCATGTTTTTGGGGTTGTTATTGTTGTTGCGAAGATCATTTCGAAAGGCCTGCGATTTTTGCTGTTTGCGGTAGGATCTAGACACTAGACGCTTGCATATAGGCGCCGCACCCAGACAGTGTTTACCGGAATCACATACATCCTCCCGCAGTCACAACCCACGGGTTAAGGCTTTGACAGGCGCTTGGGTAGGCTTTACGAGGCTGTGCTGTCCGGGAAGCTAACCCGCTGATTTAAGCAACTCCGCCGCCCCTGCGGTTGCCTGTGAGCTCCGTGCGATCTCATTAGGACTGCTGATGGCATGCCTCACCGTCATCAGCACGCGACGAACGTAAAAAGCTGTCTTTTCTGTCATCAACCCATGTCCACCTCGCTTCAGACCGACACTCGTAATTTAGCTTCTCGGTCGGCGGCCTTGTCGTTCACGTGGGCCATTTCCTTTCCGAGCACGTGGCAGGAAGAGATTCTGGACCACTTTACATTCCCAGAATGCCTTTGCTGTGCCGCAACATTTCCTCTGAATGTTTTTTTTTTTTTTTTTTGAAGTCGACCTATTGGGTGAGGTAAATGGCAAACAAATGTATTGTGACAGCGTGTCAAAATTTGGATGTGGCGCTGACAGCCAGGGTTGTAGATAACTTCCGATATTAGAAACATGATGTTGACATTTTCCACCCTTGTCAGCGGAACAATTTATGAGGATGGGATGAGACTGAAAGTTTTTGGCTGTGCAGAGGATTTTTCTGCTTTCGCTTCAGCGAATTGTAAATAAGTGGCTCCTATGTGTCAGACATTTTAATGAAGGGGGCCAACGTCTTTGACTGGAGCTAACCGGGGTTCACCCGTCATAAATATTTGCACGCCAAATTGTGTCTAATTGCGAAGATTTATTTGATGTGAACGTCGACGGCTGGTATGCAAATTCAGCATTGTGTGTGGCATATAAATATCAGCCAAATGTCATGTTCATTAAGGGGGCTGTGCAAGCATCTGGGATCGGGACACCCCATCTCTCTGTCTTTTGCGGCGGACGGAGATGAGTGAGCAGACTTTTGCCCGAGGACTCGGAGGAGGCGAGCTGGGGGATCCCCATTCTGGGGTCGTCCTCGGAGAGACTCCCGTCGCCCTCCTGTACATTAGAATGTGAAAATCTCGACACACTCGGCATCAACCTCATTAGGCAGCGCAGACAGTCCACCTCCACCCCCTCCATTTTTGCTCCTCCGCGCTGCGCTGCTAATGATTGTTGGCGGCGATGTGAAATGTCAGCTCTCGGTTTGTGCGTGACATGCCATTTGACACAAGTGTTTTTGTTCCCTCCGCCGTCATTATCATCATCACCATTGTGGCCTCTTGTTTTTTTTTTTTGCGAAGGTGTTTCCGTTCGCATTGCACGCAGGGCTGCAAAGCTGATTTATCGTTCCCATTTCTGGTGCTGGGCCGCAGACGTCTTCAACCTTCGGTCGGATTATTCTTGAGTCCTTTGTTATGATGGACTAACTACAGATTCTTTATGTAGCCATTTACCCTGTATGTGTCTTTGTGTGCACGGGGTGTGGGGTGTTGTTTTTTTTTTTTTTCTGCGCTCCGCTAACAGCAAGACTTATCTTCCAGTAGATAGAAAAGCCAAAGTTTTCTTGGGGTCAAAACTGTTAGACCTTTTGAATCCTGCCAAGATTCTATAGAAGGTGCACCATATGGCCAGCTTCTTGTTTATGAGCAAGAAAGAAGCATCATACTTCCATCCTAATCCCCAATTTCCTTCCGAGCACACCATGATGTATCTGTGTGTTTTACTAACAAGAGGTGAGGAGTACATGTCGGTCTAACCCTGATAATTAGCTAAAAGGCAGTCAACAATGGTGGACGCCATCTGTCCAGAGAGATGGGGCACCCAAAAGGGTCTGACGCGGTTTTTAATGAGGCTTAGCATTCACACAAGGCAATTATACAAATGCACAGAGCGACTTGCAATCGCAATCGCGTCAATAGGATTATGTCGCGCAACACCTCATCTATCCACTCGTGTCAAGCACTAATGACAAAAACATATCGGCCCTTCTCCAATCAAGACACACCAAAGGCTTTTGTGGCAACAACTATTTTCAAGATACCTGGAGGGAATCGATCAAATAATATTTCAAGAAGGGATTATCGTTCGTTTGAACAAAAGGTAGACGTCTACATTCCTGGAACCGTGGCCATAACAATATGTAAACTGAGCCTGCAATGTCCCACATCCACATTCTGGATTCTGCAACAAACAAAAAAAAAGCCTACTCCCAACAACAACAAAAAAAAGCAGCCAAAGAGATTTCCTGTTATGCAGAAACTAAAGCACATATCATCCATCACACGTGAAATGCTGAGTACCTTTGCTTGAAGCTAAAGTGCTGTGTCTGAAATGACTCAAATTGCAACCTTAAACCTCTGTGTCAACAAAACACAAACCAGCCTCTAAAATTACTGGATGAGGCTGAGCTGAGAGAAGAAATTCAGACAGTGGCACCGACGGTTGCTGCACATTCCAAAAGCACAATGAAGACCAAAATAAAGGGGGGGGGGGGTCATTTCTTACCAAAATTCGAAATGAACAAATCCTTTTAAGTTGAGGATCCCATTGCAGTTGTTGATTTGTGGTCATTGAGTGACCACAATCATTTATTTTTTTTATCCAGCTCAATCCACATAAAGGAACCAAACACCAAAAAACATGTTTTCTCTCAGTGGCTGGTTGGCAGCCATTTCTCTACTTGAAGATTGTCTCTTTAAGCACATGCGAGAGCGTATTGATTTCATATATTGAGGTGGGTCACGGGCCAGCCATTAGCGAACATGGGCACGAGCAGAACATGAGCAGATGGGTGGCTGAACACGAGCTACTGGCTTTTTGATAATAAACCAGTGGACTGGATCTTTTTTTTTTTTTGATGAGAAAAAAAGAAAATTCCAGCAACTCGCGGAGGGGTGTTGTCGATTGATTTCATTCCTCAGCCAGAAATATTGATAGGCTTCACGCTTGTTGCTGTGGGAAATCAATACAAAGTGTCACGCAAGGAGTGGGGAGAGATGGGAAAATGGGACAAGGTGCGGAGAGGGATGGAAAGTAGAGGCTTGTTACACGCGGTGACAGCTGGAGTTTCTGCGGCTGTTTGTGCGATTCCCTGGTCCTTGGTTTTCTTTGTCTTTAGCGGAAAAGCCGAGTGCGACGGGGACAGATGGACGGAAAACAAAGGAACGGTAGACAAAGGAAAGGGGGCCAAGAGAACATGCTGTGGAAATGAACATTTAGCAATGAAGGAAGATCAAAGGGTAAAAGAGGTTAAACGGAAGAAGTGAAGAATTGAAGGTGACGGGAAGTGTCCTCGCGCTGCGGCTGGATCCGATTTCAAATCTGAATCTTCAAGCATCCATCTTGCTAACCTTTGATAAACAGAGCGTTCCATCAATCTTTATTTATTTTTTTTTTCCTTCCCGTAATGGATAACAGAACAAGTGAGCCTTTATGGATGGAGAGGCAGGAGGCACGAGAACAAGAGGCTTCAAGCTGCTCAGGAAAACAAACAAACAAAAAAACGGGAAAAGTGATTTTCAGATTAAAAGAAGAACATAAACACAACATTTCTGACTCTTGCTGTTGGAAACGTTTTTGTTGTACTTCTAAGTGGCTTCAGCAGGCGGTCTGTTAAACACCACGGGTGCATTACCAACTGGAATGGTGACGTGGAATTAATGTCGCCCCTTGTGCCGGTAGTAAGTTTTACTGAAAAAAAAACCTGGACTTGATCTACTTGGTTCTGGTAAATATTTAACCTTTCAATCACCTTTGGAGTTTTGGATCCCCTACCAAATGTTTTTTACGGGCTCTTTACAAGATGAGTAAGTGAGCCTGTGGAGGTTCTCTGTCGTCCAGGTCACGGTAGTCAATGTAGTCTCAGAGGCTACGTGTCTTTAAACGGACCAAAAACCAGTTCAGGTGCCTCAACTTAACCAGAGTGAAGTGACGTGTCTGATAAACCAAACGTCTCATCTGACTTTCCAGGGTTGGAAAAGGTGAGGAAAGACAAAAGGGGAAGCAACAATGTGGGAGGGAAGCAGAAGGAAAGTGACAAAATACTGAGACAGAGACAAAAGGAAAGAAAAGAGACAAAAACAAAAAAAAAAAAAAAAAAAGCTGATGAAGAAATAAATGAAGGGGAAATAAATGGAAGACGACTGCGAGCTGCGGAGAGCAGACAGCGCAGATGATCTTCTAACAAGGGAACAAAGCAGAGAGAAGGATGGGACGAGTTTGAACGGAGTAAGAAAAGGAAGCGGAAATGACGGGAAGCCTCGACTTGAAATACGTAAAACAATTGAGAACGTCGCTTGGGGAGTTTGGGGGGGAAAAAAAAAATATGATAGACTGATTATTTGAGTGACCCCCCCCCCCACCGCCGCCGCCGCCACTATCCACAGAGAGAAGGTCCACCGCTGCATCCTCCCTACAGATCCCCACAGCGTCCGCCTCTGATGACACAGCCAGCCGGAATCCTGGGACCGAAGTGGCCCGGAGAGCAGTGGCAGGACATGCCAGTGCTAATTACCCCTCAGAGACATGAAGAGAATCACTCAGCTGTGTCTCTCTCTCTCTCTCTCACACACACACACACACACACACACACACACACACACACACACACACACACACACACACACACAATCAAGAGGAGTTTTAAGAGCATCTTCTGTCTTTTGCTCTCTCGCTCAGATTTCATTTCAGAATGAAACTTTCAGTCCCCCCCCCACCCCACCCCACCCCACCCCCTCCAGCCCCCAACCCCACCCCACCCAGGTCAATCAATGCCAGAAGCTCATTTGGTTTTTAAACCAAGGTACATTTTTAATGTGTCTTGGTCCACTTCGCAATACGGCGACACATTTCATCATCTTATTTGTGAGCCCCGTTTCGCCGGCATTAGTCTGATTTGATGTCTGCAAGAGGGCCGAAGCGATCAATGCTGTCCCTGGTAATATCACCTACTCAGGCTCGGGGCTCAATAATTAGACCAGCACTTTTCCACTCCAATTTGACGACCATTTCTTCAGACTGACAAGACTGACATGGCGAGGTTGGGTTTGTTAAGAGATCCATTTTCTTGCACGTGACTTGCACAAGGCTGCGTTCAGGCTGCAGGCAAATCCGATTCCAATCCGATTCCTTCTCGAATCCGCAAATTTTCGGGGGCCGACTATTCACACCGTTTTTGGCCCGTGTCCAAGTGGGACCCGTCTCTGCTCAGACTGGGCCACATTATTAGGTTGCTGTAGCAATGACGTCAGAGCGGAGGCGTCAACCCGGCTCGTGTCGCGCGTGACGTGATATAATTGCGGCTGCGGCACTTTTTTATTGATAGCGGCAACTCCTCTGTCCAGGGACTGGTGTTTTTTGTTCTGGTCTGGCGCACTGGGTCTTGCGTGGCGTAGGGCGATAGACAAAACCGATCGGTGTGTTCGGAGCGGTTCAGACTGAGACACGTTTTCAATCCGATTTGCAAAAAAAAAAACGGATTTCATGTGATTTGTGACTGTTCGGACAACAAAAGGGCAATAGAGTTTCAATTTGGATGGGCTGAAAATTGGACCTTGGCTGGCAAATTCTGAACAAGGCCTGAGAAAACATCCGTCCATGTGAACGACGCTGAGCAAGCTTTGATGCGATTAAAGTTCAGAGCAGTTCTGAGCTTTTGATCCTCTGCAGATTTTTTAAAAATTCAGTTGAAATGTCTAATTTGTCCAAACAACTCCAAAAGAGAAGCTTGGAGAATCAGATGATGATCAGATGAGACACTGCAGTGCACTGTTGAAATTTACTTGGGGGGGAAAAAGAAAGAAATGGGAAGAGATGGGATCAGATTTCAGTAGAACTCCTTTTCCACTTTTTTTTTCCATGTTTGTACTTATCTAATAATTCAATAATCATGAACTTTTACAATTTTTTTTTTAATTTATTTTTTTTAATGTCAGACATGATTATGTGTACCGATAATCATGCTAAAATAACTAATGTCCTCAAATGTCTCCAGAGAAGACAAACGAAATTTTTCACAGTTGCCAAGTCTGGGAGATTCTTTGATAGAGCTCTTACAACTTGGAGAACAAACTTGATTGGTTGATTTTATTTTATTTTTAGTCTCTGCTTATTACATTCGTCATTCGTCACAAGTAAACCGATTAAAGGCCAGCCTCTCTTAATTAATACTATTACAGTCCAGCAGCAAACAACATTCCTTCAAGTGTAGTGAGCTGGGGCCGATGCATCCAGAAGTTACGTTTCCCTCAGGGGTTGGGGGCGGGGGAGGGGTTGAGGGTGCCTGTGTGTGTGTGTGTGTGTGTGTGTGTGTGTGTGTGTGTGTGTGTGTGTGTGTGTGTGTGAGCTTTGTGTCATCATTGTGCTCTCTTCTGAGGCTCCCATGGGTGCCCTTACCAAAAGGGAACACTCTCCCTGATGAGTGACACAACAATGGCCCGCCAGAAGCAGGTTGTGACAGAGGAGGCTTTTATGTTCCAGTGTGTTAATTGTGTTTAACCTGCCTATCGCTCAATCACAGTTGACTTTTTACCGTCTCCTTCTCTTCCCTCAAATCAGCTCCCCCCCACCCCCCCAATATTCTTTTCATGCAAGTCGTCACCGTTCATCTGTCATTTCAGGATGCTGGAAATGTCAATTACATGCCGCAGCTTGAGGAAAGACCGTGGCGTTATACACGCCGGAATGGATGCACCATTGGGCCGCCTTGTAGATCTAACCGCCCATCCGGTCTGAGCCGGAGCTCTCTGTATGCCAAGATGGATATTGTCTGTTTCAGTAGCGGAGATGTGTGTGCAGACGTTTCCCACTGATTCATAGCGCACGGGTAACAGTATGTCGCAGGCGCACTTCGATCTCAACCTTTGTTCTTGACCATCTATTTTCTCCAAGTGTGTCCTCAAAAACACGCAGCACCTGAGCGGTCAGTCCCCCAAGCCAAGTCTCTCTCTCTCTCTCTCTCTCTCTGCGTGTGTGTCTCTGTGTGAATGTGCATCAGATACTATCCTGAGACGTAGCGGGCTGTTTATCTACGGAGGCCTCACCGAGGAACAAGATGTGCTTTCAATCCCTGCAAAAGAGCCGCTCCACGACCGCGGAGAAGGAGCGAATGAATTGCCGCTCGTCTTTCATTTAACACTTAAGATGCTTTCACAACGTGTTCCGAGGCCTTGGTTAGAATGGGGAGGGAGGGCCTACATTTTAACGACGTTGGCTTTGAGGCTTTTTTTTTTTTCCTCGCTGCTGTGCGATGAATATGCAGCAAACGCAGCTATCGACGGGGACGATCAGCGTATCGTAAAACAAAGACTGTGAAATGGAAAAAAAAAAAACACTTCTCAGTCTGCCAGGTCTCAATAATATTGTCTGCCACTGAAAGGCATGTAGCTCTCGGAAATATATTGCTGTACAATATAAATTTGGTTCACAAGCAAAATATGCTGATGACTTATGGAGATAAATGGAATCATCTTCGTGATCTCCAGGTTGTCGACGATAAATTTGATTTATTTTTTTTTTAATTGTATTTTACGGTCATTTAAGGAATTTACTCTTTGAATCAATTCAAATCAATAAAAAAAAAGTAACTATTTTGGAACTGTGATGGTGAGATGCTGTGTTGGTTATTTGAAAACAATGTCTGTGCTTTGGCAAAAATGTATAGAAAAGTATTTTGTACCCTGTATAATAAAATGTCTATTTGTTTGTGTTCCGTTTTTCCTAATGTCATGCATTATGTCATGTGGCTAGTATGGATGTCTTCATGGAATTATTTGATGGTTATTATTTGAACCTTTTGGTATGGTGATTTTTGCTTCTGTTATCGGTATTTTAGATTTTTTTTTTTTTTTTTTTTTTACACCCAAATGGACTGCAAACAAGTCAGCTCCTCTCGTTGCTTCACTTCCTTGTTCCCCTTCCTTTGTTCCTCGTCCGTTTTCACAAATTCCACAATTTCAGCTGGCGTGGAAGCAAACTGAAACCCACGTTTTAAGAACTAACTAGAGGTCCTTTGCTTTGGACCAAGCGGTGGCAATGTGAAAGCACCCTTAGGGAGCAGGAAAGGCCAAAGGAGAGTACAGAAGGTGTCACTACTTCACTTACTCTGACCCAGCGTAAAAAAAAAAAGATGTGACTGTCACAAGACGAGGTTGCATTCCATATTTGTGCAACAGTTGTGCGGAATTTTTTATTTTTTTTTTGCTTCCATGCTTCCAGTAGGTTTCTTTTCATTGCGGCCAATTGAAACAATGAGGTCTGCTGATGGAATTCTAAAATAAGCCCCGAGTGCAGCTTCAGGCACTCCGCTACACACACACACACACACGAGGCCTGATCCATCCGACATTCGGCTGGTTCATATTTAATCTGTTCCGTTGTGAAGGCTTATTTCTTTTTGGCCTTGTGAGCGGCTTTTGACGAGGTTTGAAATATCACACCTGAAACACAGTTGTGCCCGTAAAAAAAAAAAAAAAAGGAAGGGTTTTATTCAATTCGCTTTCTTTCACCACGTTTTTGTTCTCTCCATTTCAAATTTACACAGCGAGTGTTGATTGAAACCTGCATAAGGACGATGCGTCGCGGGGCAAATTAGTTGCGGGCGGGCCTTCCGTTCTTTCACCTATCCACCGCCACACAAGCATGACTTCCCAAATTCCCTTTCATTATTCCCTCGAATGAGGCCAGGTCTAACACGGACAACCTTTCATTTTGCATCTGGCCCTTTCCAATGCACATCCGAGTGTCCCGACACCCTCCGTCTTAATTGGAAAAACTACTGATGTGAAAATGCATCCAAAGGTGCCATCCAATCATGATTAAGGAGACCCTCGTAAACCACATTCGAAAAAGGGTGTCAGGTCAATTCCAGGCCCCAGTTACCCCTCACGGAAGACGCGGGCGCGGTGCTATCTTCTGCAATTACACCCCTTGCCCAGTCATTTCTCTCCCAGCACTATTATTGCATCCTCTGCCCAAGACAAACAGCAATAAAGCCAAGGTAACCATGGCTACATGAGGACAAGGTTTGTCTCTCTATTTCTCCTTCCTGCCAGTGCTATTGAAAAATCCTTCTTTTGACTCAAAGTAGTGGGAGCCCCCCCCCACCACCCCTCCACCCCCCACCCCCCACCCCCACACGCTTTAGTTCCTCAAGGTTATGAATGATGTGTGGGAAGGAAACAATGTTGCATGGAAAAGAAGCCAGGTGATGCCACGCGGGAATATTGCAAATTTTAAGCCTTGACTTTTTTTTGTTTTGTTTTCCTTCTTTAATTTTACAGAGAACGAGCGGTTGGATAAACGCTGAGCCGAGTGTTGTTGAGCTATAAAGTTGGTTAAAGACAAAAAAAAAAACAATCAAGCGTTAACAGTCAATGTTTTACTCGTAGTCCAGATTGATTGAACGTCTACTCACTCAGGGGAGCTGACAAACACACCATCGAAATCCAAGTAAAAAAAAAAAAAAGGCGAAGGTACACAAAACACACAAACAACACTTTTCTCTGTTGTCCTCAAAGTAATCAACCGTGAAAATGGCAGCTTAGCAAATTGAGATTGAATTGTTTTGATGTCCAAAATGACGATTTGACGCTTTTGATTTTTTTTTTTTTTTTTTTTCCCCCCCACCTCACGGCACTGGAGAACAGCGGTTGGGGGAAAATGGAGCGGAAGTAAAAGAAAGATGAAAAGAAAGAATCAAAGAAATGTAATGGAAGCGTAGGCCTGAAGGGTGAGAAGAAGAAAAGAAGATGGTTCGCAACAGACTGGCGTTAACAGGACACGGGTCCCCTGATTGTTCCTTAAGAAGGTGCATGACAAAGGCTGTAATTGATTCCAGTAACACCCTTCGTTGAGGTGACCTTCCAGTGGGAGTGGGTCTCCTCACTAATATTAGGTGAGAGCGGTCGGATGGATGAGGCCTACCGGGGGGGTTTTACCACATGTGCTGAAGAGTCATCACGAAAGTGGATATTTTTTATTTAAAAAATAAAAAATAAATAAAAAAAACTTTTTCTAAGTTTGCAATGGCGATTTAGAACAATCTATCAAATATACATATGTATATACACATCTATATGTATATATACACACATATATGTATATGTATATATACATACACACACACACATATATATCTCATTGGCAAAAACAGTAGCAATTTCTATCACACTGGAAGGGGTGCCGGTGGAAATGAACCCCTTTCGTCACAAATATAGCCCTGTTTATAAGGCAATATTAATGGAGCCATAATCCAATGAGTCAAAAACAACAACAACAACAACAACAACAACAACAACAACAGCAGCATCAAAAAAAAAAAAAAAAAAAACTATTCCCTCTCTCTCTGTTGTGCCGTTAGCCTGGAGAGTTGGAACAGCAAGAGATTTAATTATCCTATTGTATCGCCGCTGCGTTTAGCAACGGAGTCACCAGGCAACAAAGCACCTCGCTGCCTCTTGTGGGACTTGTTCTTAAAAGTCAAACCGTCGGAGCCAAACTTGAGCGCCGACTGCAAACAAGCTGGCAGGCAAACAGACTGGGATCGGACCTCATCCCCTTTTTCCCCCACTCTTCAAATCATCCCTAATCCTTCCGGGCTCGGGCCAAAAAGTCCTCCAAAACAAGCATAATGGACAGTAATCAGCTCCACGGTCGCCAGCGTATTCGCTACTTTTGTCACACATTGAGGGGCAAACACAATAGCGGGGTTTTCTGAATGAAAGTGGATGTGATTAATCCGACTCCGGTCGCCGTGCGCCATAAACTGTAAAATCGTCCTCCCGGCTCAATAATCTTTGCTTGTATGTCTGTGCCAGTCAGTCAGTCAGTCAGTCAGTCAGTCAGTCAGTCAGTCAAAAGGCATGGAAATAAGCCGGTTGAAGTGATCACTCCGAGTAATCACTGGCTTTTAACGATTGGCCGACAAACTGAGAGCCGTTTTCATGATGGTGCCTTGTAAAAAGTTTTCAGCCATCGTCGCTCCCGGTTGGGAAATTTTCCCAAACTCGCGCGAGAAGAGAACGGCCAGCAGGTGAGACGAGGCCAAACGGGATGATGTGCGAATGCGCGTTGCGGACACTATTCAGCCCACCGAGAGCCGTGGAGCCCAGTCTTCTGTGAAAGCGTGAGTGTACTGTAATTTGAATGTGTTTAAAGACAACAAATCTTTCCAGGCATTTTTTTTTTTTTTTTTTCCTCTCAGCAAAAAATGATGGCTTTTATATCTGTGGCTGTTCTCACACGCTTGGAAATTACCTCCTTTTTCGCTAAGTGAAGACTTCAGACTTCAAGGCCTCTCTGCGTTTTTTTTTTTTAAAGTAACGTAATTTCAAAGCTGCCCCGCTGGGGATGTGTTGTTGTTTTTTTGACGGGAGAAATGATTTTCTCTTGATGCCCTTTCCCCAATTTTTTTTCCCCCTTCCTCTTCTCGCCCTCTTTTGTAAGAACTTTTGGTAAACAGCGGGGCCCGGCGACGGTAACCCAGCTGAGCGTAGGCCAAACAATGAAAGGTCTATCCAATTCAGTCTGTCGGGGTGGCCCTGCCTTTCAGAATGGCGAAGGGAGAAACACCTGGTATCTCCTGCGGCTCCATTATGCACTGCCAAGATTGGAGAAGATTGCCCTGCCAGAAAAATAATGTGGACATCCACCACAAGCGTCCAGCGGGCCCCGCAACCAAATCAATGGACGTGTCTGTGCGTGTCGTCCTGAAATCCATCTCCCCCCACCCCACCCCAGTCTGTCCTTTATGGAATAAGTCATCACAGTACTTTATCTCTCTTGTGGTCGGCGTCTCTACTGCAGTATTGGCTCTCCTTATCACGGCCGAGCTGACTGCCCGCCGACACGCGCCCTGTCGCCTCCTTTCCACGGGGCCCCCCTGCCATTCTGTCACCTCTCCTTCCCCTCAAGTATTAGTCACAGTCAGTACTGTCCTGCAAGGAATGCATGAGTAACGCGTAACTACATCGAAGTATTTTGGAAGTCAATGAGCTTTGCTGACTACTCCCAGATTCTTTTTAATTGTGATTAATCGCAGAATCGTCACAGTTAACTGCGATTAATCATTCATTCATTCATTTTCCATACCCGCTTAGTCCCGAGCTCAGGGCGACGGTGGGTCTGCTGGAGCCTCTCCCAGCTGTCTTAGGGCGAAGGCAGGGTGACACCGTGGACAAGTCGCCGGTTCAGACAACCATTCACACTCACATGCACACCTACGGACAATTTAGAGTGTTCAATTGACCTCGCATGCGTGTTTTTGGAGTGTGGGAGGAAGCCGGAGAACCCGGAGAGAACCCACGCGGACACAGGGAGAACATGAACATAACTGTGATTAATCTTTTCGTTGAATGGGTTTTGAATTGCATGTGTAAAATGTGTCGTTTAGCATTTCAGGGCAGCTTTAACCCCGTAATGTAAAGTATTTCTCACCAGAATTCAGCCAGAGGGGCTGAATGCGGGCGGGGTCTTAAGCCGAGTTCACACGCTGGATTCTCCCACGTAAATTGCAAGCGAGCCCTTCTGCTTCCGGCATGAACCGGATGTTTGAAATGCGATTAAACCATTTTTTTTACGCATGATGGATTGTATTTAACGAGTAATCTGACAAGCAGCTGAGATGAAGTCATTTGTAAAGTATCTATGGGAGATGGAGAACCGAACACGCTTGTTGTCAAGGGCGTCCTTTTTGATGTCGTACTTCTTCCATGTGAGAGGGAGGGTGAGCGAGTGAGCTCACCCTCCCTCACCCTCACACAATTTTACACAATAGACCTTTTTTTTTTTTTTTTTTCGCAAAGATTGAAAGATATCTTAGGTTCGATGTCAGCGTGTCAACATCTGTTATTTTCCAACGAGGATATTTTCGCTGGTACTTTAACAATTTTTTTTTCCCGAAAATCCCAAATATGACGTAATGACTTAACTATATATTAAAAAAAACAAAAAAAACATTGGGGATCTGTAGTCCATCCACTTAGCAAAAGCAAAAGTGGCCTTTGCATATGGTTGGGGAGTTTCAGTGTCTTCATCTTTTAAACCGCATACGTGTGTGCATGCGCACCATTCAAGGTAGGCTCGGGTACGCCAACACGCAAAACCAACAAACAAGAAAAACACATGTGACATTGGATGCAAGTCTGTGCGCTTGCAAGACTCACATTCCCCTGGACGCTATATCAATGAAGACCATCCTCCAACCCCCACTCTGACCCAGCCAGACCACCCCCAGCCGTCTTCCCCCCCCCACCCCCCCGGGCTGGTTATGTGTCAAGTCTTGGATAAGATGTTGCTGGGCAGAATGCTTGGTGTTTGGTGTGCTGTGCATCCGCCCGTGGAGTAATGCAGGGTGACACGTGCACGGAAAGAGTGTCAACGCATTGCTCGATGCCGCGTGCGTTTCTTTCACACAAAGGCGGAACGATAGAAAAGAAGAAATCTCCGAAATCGCCATGGGGTCGGTGAAATAATCACTAATAATAGAAAACATGACATGATGGGTGCCCGTGCATAAACGGCACCGACTGAGGTCGGAGGGACGCACGCTATAAAATCCACTCTCGAGCCTTGGCGTCACAGTAACACGTAATGCGTCTGAACCCAGAGCATTTAACTGTCCACCACATTGGGTCTTTATAATAACAGCCGAGGCAGCGGCGACGAGGACGCCGCGCAAATTACAACAAACTTGGATCCCTGCACAGCCACTAATGGCCGTGAGTGCAGTCCTTTCATTGCGCGGTAAAGTTTAATAGCGTTAATAAATGGGCCAAAACATATCGGCTAACGCAAGTCACGTAAGCGCGGGGCCTATTTGCTCGCGCAGAGTAAACAATGTGTTTAATGGATCTCTGGCATGCCGAGC
Organism: Nelusetta ayraudi; assembly: GCF_046127955.1. Classification (NCBI taxonomy): domain Eukaryota; kingdom Metazoa; phylum Chordata; class Actinopteri; order Tetraodontiformes; family Monacanthidae; genus Nelusetta; species Nelusetta ayraudi. Next base: position 91,634 of record NW_027466211.1, read on the forward strand.
TGTATAATCAACGGGCCTGTCAATGAAACAAGAAGCCCTGTGTTGGACCGTGCCAAGAGCTTTGATGCCCGCAGTCACTAGCGCTGCGTTTCCATTACAGTTTCTCCGCGAAAAATAAAGGCGATATTTCTAAAACTTCGAACAAAGTACAATTGCGATTTGCAGTTGTTACCAGTGAAAGGTGTGAGGCGCGTACGTCGTAATTCTTGTTAAATGTCTGTCTCGCGGGGACCCAAATTCTCGTAAGAGCTCGTCCCGCGAGATTTACGAGAACCACGTTAGCGTTTGTTTGTTTTTGCGTTTGTTTCCTGTCGAGAGTGGTTGTCATATTTTTCTCTTTGACTACTCGTGAAAAATATTCCGTCTCTTCCTCTGTCCAAACAGTAACGCGCCATTTTCACTTGAAGTGGACTGGTCACGTGACCCCCGCGTGTCACGTCCGGCAACGTGTCAATGCGGAAAAAGTTTTTCCATGACAATTTTGCGATAACGTAAAAAAAACTTTTAGCGATATTTGAGAGGTTTTTCAAAATTTAGGCGTTTCCATTCCCAGTATTTTTATTGCGATATTTAGGTTTTGCGCTTTTCTAGGTGTAGTGGAAACGCAGCTACCAATTACAATACGCGCAAAAGACAGGCTTGGTGAAGGACACTTTTGAACAATTCCATTATGCAAAATGTAGTCAGCCAATTCGTGATAGCGAGAGATTATCTGAGGACGGGAAGTTTTCAAATGGGAAGTTAGTGTTCCAAAGAACGACAGATGTGCGCCAGGCTTCAACCTTGGGCAGTAAAGTTTCCACCGCGAGCGAGCGAGCGAGCAAGCGAGATATCCTCTTAAAGGGCACAGGCTGTGAAATCTCATCAGCTAAAAGGACAGTGTGAGTATTTGTGAAGAAAGAGAAGCGGCGCGGTGACTCAAAAGACGACTCGGATGAGACGCGGCGGTTCAGAGACAGTTCACTCACTGACACCCAATAATCAATGTGCTTTAGCTTGACAGCATTGGATAAGTTTCCGGAACAACGCACATAAGACTCTGGACGTCAATAACAACTTTACTCGATCCTCACTCTTTGTGCCTTATGGGTCAATAAAGCAGAGCGCAACAAAGGTTTTATTTCTGATGGATTCTTTCAGGTACTTTGAGAGCACATCCAGCGTTAGCAACCGGTGACAGTAGTCACTCCTCGGAGAAGCTTTATTACAACATTTTTTCACTCGTATAATGTACTTACCTGTTCTTCCATAACACTAGCCTTCTCAGTCCTAGGGAGCGTTTTTGTTTTTTGTTTAAAATTTTCATCATCTGTACCATTGTTTACCAAGTTTCACATGGTCCGTAAAATAAGAACTTGCAGTTCTCTGTCAGTCTGTACTTTAAAAGCAGACAGGATAAAATGATTTTATAAAACAAATTTTCTTACTGCTTTCATGCCGCTTTCTGCTCACTTGGTGTGGCACAGCTGTAACCAACTAAAATTTCTCGGGGGGGGGGGCGGTTATTGAAGTATTCTGATTTTCATTTTGGAAAACACACTCGTAAACAAGCTGTCGTGGCAAAGTTCCTGCTTTTAATTTTTTTTTTTTTTCCAATCTCGCTACAAAGTGTAAACTTGCGACAACCTTCCAGTCAGTCTGAAACTCAAACTGCGTAATTCTATTTCGAAATTCAGAAAGACTCCAAAGCGCAAAATAATGAAAGACTATATGGCAAACTGAGTGTAAATGAGAAAATAAAAAAGTTGAATGTCAGTGCAATTCATTTTTTTCCCCCCCTTATTATAAAGGGGTTTCTTCAGCCTATTCCTTTTTTGGTTACATGTCGTGATCTCTTATGTTTAACCTTTCCTTTTCATTTACGCTTTGTTGTGACAAAAAATAAAGCCGTTCACTCATTTGTTCATTCTGTAAAACTCTTACGTTCTCTTACCTGGTTCCCGAGGGAGTTTGCGAGCAGATTTTCGGTTAGCCACTGATCGGCTAACGCTAGCCGTCAGAGGACATGGTCGTCAGTGGAAGAGCGCACTTCGGAGGTGACGTTCAATTCTTGACCTGACAACAAGAAGAAAAATATAGATTTACATATATATATATATATACGCCGCCCAGTGTGTTTACTCGCACCAGCACTGACTGCAAAGCCAGGCATCACAGCTACACGCTGCGCTGACTTCATCTCTGCTTTTCAGCACATGACCAACGGGTGCACGACAGCTCCAATGTCGCCGCACTACAGTCAAACTGCAAACTGTGTCCCAAAGGCTCATCTGTGGCTGAAAATGTCATTGTGCTGCGCTGCTCGCCCACGTACACAATATATTGTGCGCATTGAAAGGAGCGTGCTTTCACACGTTTGACCTTGACGCACAAAAAAAAAAAAAAAACGCGAGCGCGCTAGCTACGCCGGTGCGGGCTGACAGCGATTGTCTGCCAGTGAGTGACTTGACTGCCGAGTTGTGTTTCTTTACAGGGTTCGCAGATTCACGCGCTCAGCAGTCGGGAGAATTAAAAGACGAGAAAGGTGGGGAGGGGGGGAGCTGGTGGGTGGGCGAGCTATCATTTAATGCTGCCTCTTTCTTGCGTAATCCCGCGCTTTCAAATGCGGGGAAAAGTGCTGATGAAGCCGCGGAGTAGAACAATTGGGAGCCGGAGAGAGAGAAAAGGAGGTCGGCTGCCCTCCCTCCTCTTTGGTGCGTCAATGCAAACTCCTGACAAGGCAGGCCTGGCCCTTCCCTTCCCTTCCCTTCCCTTCCCTCTCCCTGGCCCAGTTTGTTTTCCCGGGCTCGCGCGTTTGACTGCATCAGCACTCCAATGAAAGGCCGCGATGCGCCGAGACTCCGCGGGATTCCCTCGAGAAACACTCGGCGGTCGTCTCTGTCTGTTTTGTTTTTTTTTTTTCTTCGTTAATTTATAACTTCTGCCGTGCACCTGTGTGGGGAAGAAAAAAAAAAAAAGGAATGCACGCAAGTGTTCTCATCCTTCAACCGACTGGAACTGATTTTTTACGGACGCGCCCCGGGGAAGCTACCCCTTGAAAAATCTTGACGGCCGTGACTCTGATTTCATTTTTTTTTTTTTTTTTTTTTTTTTTTCTGTTTCATTGTGTTGTTCTCCATCCCCTGTGTGTCCCGCTTAGCACACAAGCAGGGTGACGAATCCTTTTCTGGTGAAAGGTCGGCGTGACTTGTGCAAATGACCTGTGCTTTTCGTAGTTTTTTTTTTTTTTTCAGAAAAAAAACTAACTCGTAATTACTGCTTTTTGTTCGGTGTGATGATAAAAACAGATTCCGTGACGCACATAAAAGGTTACCGTTACAAATCAAATCAAATACAGCCAAAATATGAAGTATTATCTCAGATTTGCCATTAAAATTTGCAGGAGGGGGGGGGGGGTTGCCCAAACGCTAATTTGTCCTTTTTAGGCACTTCAACATTATGCACAATGTCAAAGCAGACAAACGACTGAAGAAACACCCTGATAATTAAAACTCCATTTAATCATTTCAATTTCTGTTTGTATTTATTTCATCAAAGCCGTCACATTTTTGCCTTTGTCGAGTTTGTCTTCGTTTGTCTCCACGCACGTTTTCCTCCCTGATTAATTCATGCTAAAATTGTAAAAAAAAAAAAAAAAAAATCCCAAATTTGTGAGCACACAGCATTCATAATACATGAGGACGCGCGTGCATTACAAACCACATTCGATTACAGTATTACAGTGCTGACACTGCGATGAGCGTCGCAATGAGGACGGTAGCACAGTCGCTGACTTGGCATTCCGACAGTGTGGTCACGACCACCTGTCTGCTCGGTGTATATATGTGGTCATTAAAAAGACTCAATGAAGCGTTTTCAGTCGAACACGATCAGAAGGTTTACGCTGTAGCCAAGTCTGAGTTAACATTCACAAGCCCTGAAAATTAGATCATTTCTTGCACAACTCCCCCGCCCCCTCCCCCGAATCTTTAATTTGATTGGATTGATGAAAAATGAGAAGAAAGAAACAACAGTAAACTCTTTCTTTCGCTTTCTTGTAACTGATGTCCTGTTTTATTGGATTTTATCCTATGATGGCCATTTCCGAGAATTTATAAATTCATTCTGGTGGTTCTGCGTTCTGCTTCCAAGTTCCAAGTGGAGTTTGAGCTCTACAGGCCTTAGAAAACCAACCCTTGTTGCCAGCGGCTCATTTTAACGCAATAAATAGCATAGACAAAGCTAGGCCCTTTTAGAAATACACATTACACGTTGTCAATGTTGTACCTGGTGTGTTAGCCGGCATGCTAGGAATGCAACAAGACACGTTAAAGAGCTGGAAAAAATCATGCTTTTTGTATTAGGACTTTTTTTTTTTTGTAAAAGATGTTTTAGTTTTTACCTCTGAGTTCTGGCTTGCGTTCAACGCCAAACTGGCGATGTGGCAATGTTGCGCGGTACAGTTGGAAGTCCCTCGCGACAGGACCCTATTGTCTGACTTCAAGTGGGTTGTGTGGTTCGCCGAGCTTTTCTTTTTTTTTTTTGATAGTTGCTAAAAAAAAAAAAAAGAGGATGTGGTTTGTGAGGAAACCGACAAATGAAACCACGATAATCCACAATCACGAAAACAATGATAAATACAGAATGAAATTAAAAATCACGTCGCCCGCAGTCACGCGAATGACGTGCAACAAATACTCACTTTGCATGCAGGACGCGTTTGTTTGTTTACCGCGCGCATTCTTTCCAAATCACCATCATCCCGCCGCTCACCAAGCTGAATTTGCAAATCTGACCGCCCTCGTTATTGCATCAAAACATGCAGCGAAGGACCTCCGCTGGGACATCCGTCTACCATCGACGACTCGGCGGTACACAAAGTGGAGCAGAGTCTGTTTGAAAGTTCATCCAGCTTCCCCGTGGAATAAAAACCCGGCGTGCTTGGCGTGAAATCACTCGACGCGAGAGGCAGAAGGGCTGAGGTGGCCACGTCAAAATTGAGCCGCGCAGAGAGCTGAGGCGTTTGTTTAAAGGGGAGAACACATATCGACGGCTTCCATCCTCCCAAAACAACAAGTTGCTGCTTGAGGACGATGCATCGCGACTGAGGGGGAACGGCCGTGTAAAGTCGACACCAAGTTAACAACACGAAAAAACGTTAAAAAAGCAAAGCGCTAGCCCCTCCGGAAGATCAAGCCTTTCACCTGTTTCATCGCAACCGCTAAGCCTTCGGAAGCTGCGTTACCATTCCCCCTAGAATTGCGCAAAACCTGAATATCGCAATAAAATAAAAATAAAAAACTGGTAATGGAAAAACATAAATTTCGAAAAACCTCTGAAATAACGCTAAATGGTTTTTGCGCTCGCATGAGGTATCGTTATAGAGGTGTATGGCAAAAGTGTCATCGAAAGACTATTTCGCATTTACCCGTCACCGGATGTGACGTAAGGGGGTCACGGGACCCACCCCCCCACCACCATTTTCCTGCCATTCAAACTTTAAAGCGCCTCAACCTGCTAAACAAAAGTCAGCGGCAGGAACAAAAGGTGAGAGAAACTCTTCCGTTCCGCTTGCTTACAACTTGTTGACTTAAAACGCAAACTAATGAGAAGTGGGTCTGAGGCCCATTAAAAATTCTTTTGTTTCGGGGGCTTTTTCATGCTATAGACTGGTTCAAATCTAGATCTGGGCTAAACACTGAAAGAAGTAATCAGCATTGCATATGTTAATTACAGATATGAAGAAAGCAAACAGCGCCTTCATAATGACCTCCCCTGGGCCCGCGCGTGGTTATCCAGCGGAGCACTAATGGGGTTACTCCCAGTCCTCGGTGGATGTCCTAACGTCGTCTACCAGCGCGCAGCAGCATTATGTGTGTAAACACCGAGCATTTACATATTCATCAAGGCAAACATGACCTAAAACAGTTCTATTAAAAACAAAGATGAAAGTTTTTTTTTGGGGGGGGAGCGCCTTGAACATCCTAGTTTTAGAAAAGGGAAGGATGTTAAATTCTTGATGTGCAGGTAGCGCGCCAGGATCGCACTGGGTAACGGAATTATTACACGTGTTGCTGTAGTTTTCTTTTTTCTTTTTTTTTTTTTTTTTAACTATTATTCTAATTGGTAATAATGGTGGCAAAACCTACAAAGTGAATAACTAACATGTCGTGTGAGCGCAGGAACAAAGGTTTCGGGGCCGCAAACCTACATTCTAGCTCAAACTTTCGAAATAATCACAGCACGACAACTACTGCAGCTGAAAATGTCGTTCCAGTGCTTTTGTTGCTAGTAGCATTGTAGTATCCAAGGCTACTTTTGAATGAGTCTCAGTCTCGGACTGGGCTGACTTGGGATTTTTGAGTAAAAAAAATAAAATATATATTTATTTTTTTGAAGAAATCAGGTGCAAAAATAAATTATCTGGATCGTTTTGATCAAATTTGAAGTGACCGTTGTGTCAACAAAAAAAAACCAACCAAACCGATACGTATCTTTGCATTTTTGTTGTCTTTGTATGGTGATTCGGGGACCTTTTCCAGTGGTTACCCGGCGTATACCTGCGCATCACGTAGACTACACCGCTGTGTACGACACGTTCAGCTGCAGTAGTAGCAGTTGGGATTGCATCCTTTAGCCACATCCTGGCCGGCACGTTAGCATAGCGCATCAACGGAAGTATGCCAGGACGTTAGCGCGATTTCAACCCCCCCCTCCCACCCCGACTCGACAAAACTTCCGTGGCCCGCCGACAAGATTCAAGTCTGTCATGTGGCCCGTTGCAAAGAATGATTGCCCACTCCTGATTTAGCCCCCTCTGTAGCGGAAAGTTCATACAGATGCGGAAATTTTAGCCTTTTCTTTGAACAAGTCCGGGGGTCCACACAGATGCTGTGTCTCGATTCAGGGTCTGCATCCTTGAAGTACGCATTTTGAAAGGGAGTTGCGTCATAGCACTGCGCGAAGGCTTGTCCCAATTCCCAAGGGTGCTTAGGACGCTCAAAATGCGTACTCGGAATGCGCCCTCGTTTTAGCCGATTCCAAGGATGCACCGCTACTGTCCTTCGGGTACTTATGTATCCCATGATGCTTTGCGTGCTGCTGCAAAGCATCGTGGGATCCTGGGAAGTCAGCTGAAATTTGCGCCATCTACTGGTAAAGACACTTCATATAAATTTAAGTTTTGAAATTTCACATAAAATATGCAGTTTTAACATCGGGTTTTCATTTATTTGAATATCGAACGACATCGTTAGATGGAGAACCAATGGTTAGCTTGATGCTATAAAAACGTCACTTCCGGGGTTGGCCAGCAGGAGGGAACGGCGGTGACGCAACCAGGAAATACGCCGAAGGCTAGACCGTCCCGTGTTTGGTCCCGGTTTGGTCCGTCCTTCTCGGCCGGGTCCTCGAAGAACGCTTCCTTCAGACGGAGGACGCTCGGTCTGAAGTGTGCAGACCCTGAATTGAGACACAGCAAGAGTCACATCACCGGGACCTAAAGGGGCCTCAGCAGTGGCCTCTGGACTTCCCTCATGTCTCTCCTATAGGCACAGCCAGCACTGTAGGAGAAAAGCATCTTGGTTGCATTCCCCCCCCCCCCCCTCGCAGTCGTGTCTTTGTTTGTTTGTACACTGGGGAGCGCATCTCGTGGCCTCCGCTGTCAACCCGGCGCTCCCTCGTCGTTAAGGCCGACTCGCGTTGCGTCCCTCGGATGAAGGCGCGCCGCCACCGCGGAACAAAACGGGAGGAGGGGGAAATAAATCAGAGCGGGGGAGGGTGTTCTCCCTGTTCCCCGGATAGTTCCCATCCTTTCGTCTGGGGTCCGACCTCCTCCTCCTCCTCCTCCTCCTCCTCCCCCTTCACCTCCTCCACCACCCCCCTGCACGCCGCCGTAACCCGACCCCTTGATGTTTATCGTGGTGCCTGCACCGCGCGGAGAAAACGGCCTGAGATTTTTCTTCTTCCGCCGTCCGACTCGCGCGGCGCTCTCCTCCTCGAGAACCCTCTCACAGAGAGACAAAGCTGCTCTCGAGGATTCAAAGAAGGGAAGAACCTTAATGTCGGGCCCGTGAAGACGCAGAGAAAACCAGCCCGAGTAGGGTAAAAAAAAAAAAAAAAAAAAAACGAGCAGCAGGGCTGCACTAGACTCACCAGGATACATTTTCATTGATCTCTTGCATAGATTTTGTGCAAAATGACACCCTCCGCTATCAGATTAGGGACTTCCAGACGCAGCTCGACAGACGATTTCGCCACCTGTTACTTTTGGTTTGTTTTTTTTGGTGGTTTGGTTTGGTTTGGTCTCCTCCCTGCAGAGCTTTTGAGTGATATTAAAATATGTTGCAGGATGTGAAGGGCCACGCTCTCAAATTCACAAAGGATATTGAGAGTGTGTCGTTTTAAACAATTCATTTTTTTTTTTTTTTCCCCCCCCTGAACTATTGAATGCTTTTTGGGGTCTTTTGTTTGATTATTCGTTTGTCTATTGATTAATTTATTATAAATGTGTGCATTTGGTAAAAAAAAAAAAAAAAAAAAATGTGCACAATTTCCATTTTGTTTTTGTGAATAAAGTGTGGCTCCAAAAAAAATCTTGTTTTTCAAAAAAATAAACATTTTTGGTTCAATAGTGCTTAAAGAGTGCTGACCGAACTGACGCGTCATATTTTACCACATCAACCAGATATCAGTATATTTGTAAGTCTAAAATGCATTTATTCCATCACATACGGAACAAGTGTAAAATTTCCCTACAGGTGGCGTAACGGCTGCATATATATTGACAGATGCGCTCGGACTCGTTTTCAATCACAGCAGCGTTTGTGGATTTTGGATGGGACTACATGTGTCCTATAGTAAGGGTGGCACTTGGACTGAAGCTTCAGTGTGTGTCCAGATGAAAAAAAGAAAAAAATTGATTCTTGCACAAATGGCAAACAGCGAAAAAAAAATAATTTCTCCAAATTCTGAAAAAAGTTGATTGACTCGCTATGATCGCACTCTCTCCTGCAATCGCGCCCGTCTTCCCGTCTTCCCAGCCACCCTGAATGGCCCCGTGATGATGATTGGGTGACCGGAGCCACAGAGTGGATGCAGATGGAGCTCATCCCCGGATGGCGCTGCGTCACGTGCTGATTGTGCGCAAGGAAGTTAATCAACGGAGCTCAGTGCGGCGCTCCTCCCTTCTGCGTCCCGTTCAGACGCTGCCGCCGCCGCCGCCGCCGCCGCTCGTTTTAACTCGATTTTCACGGAAATTCCCCAAGTTAATCTGTTTTTTACGCGGAATCAGAGGGCCCGGGGTGAGCGCGTGTCGGGGGAAACATTATTGAGTTTCTCTCGGTGCGTTTTGTTGTTTCGAAAGCGAGGCGACTTGCAAAACACAAATGAACCGCATCGCGAACTTTCCATTGCAAGATTTTCCTCTCCGGCAGTCCTCTAACGAGGACACCTTGGAAAAAAAAAAAAGGCGAGGATGCAACCATTTGAATATTTCATTGCACTCCACTTGGAACAATGCACTGTCGAGCGTTAATGCCGCCGTCATCGGCCGGGTTTGTGCTTGGACTTAAAAATAAATAAATAAATAAATAAATAAATAAATAAAAATAATCATTTGAATATCAAAATAACTTCCTCTATGTTTTGCCCGTCGTGTGAAGCCGTTGCTCGCGGCCATCATTTCACAGCCACTGTTTCCCCCCCCACCCCTCCCGTCTGGAGCAGGAGGCAAGCTGGGGAATGACTCCATTAATGCAGAACCTATTTCTTCCAAATCAGAAGGAGCAGCCCACACCGTGTAATGGCAGCCACCCTGCTTTGCCTCCAGTGCCCGCCCCCCACCCCACCCCACCGCCACCTCTCCCAATCATAAGGAGGGAGGGCAGGGAGGGGGAATGTGAGGACTCGCTCACTATGCACCGCCGTGTTGTGTGAAACAAAAACACTGGCCGATTGGACTCGTCGCTGTTCCTGGGAGTTTTTTTCCGCGTCGGGTTCAGTTTGCATTTTAACTGTGTGTTCTGCAGACGGTCACCTGTCGTGGGAGTCTGCGCTCAAACTGGTAACGGCGCCGGTGGTGCTGGAGTCCTAATTAAGCCGGTACGGAAATGCCATCGGCCCACATAGCATAATGATGCTAATTATTTGCCTCAGCCAAAGACCAGCGCACCATGGGCATAATGTGATAATAGGTACAATCCCAATGGGGGTGTGACATTAGCAGCTCCTGTTTATTACACACGGAGAGCTATATTTAGCCACCGTGGGTTCAAATGTGAAGGGATTATTTTGCAAATGTTGACTTTTGCATTAATTGCACTGAATAGAGGTGACGTGTGTATTTATGGGTGTTTGGCTTGAATTAAGGAGAATAAAAGTGCCAAGAGTGTCAAGAGTCCATACAGTTAAATATCATTCCACTGCACCTGTTTCGCTATTCCAGCAGCGTGTTGTGTGCGACTTTTGGTGAGACGCCTTCAGCTTCACCTTTGGCGTCACGGCGGGGTGGAGGCAATGAGGACGCAGGACCCAGAATGCAGACAACGGGTTCCTGGTAGCTGGAAAGAAAAAAGAAAAAAAAACTTTTAAGCAACGAACAAAATTAAACTAAACTAAGGGTGTCCTGAATGGGGGGGGGGAAAAATAACAATAACCAAAATGGGAGACTTCTTAACAAAAAGAAAGAGGGCAGGGCAGGACCAAAGAAATCCTTGACGAGAACCAAAGAAAACCAAGAGACCTGAAAACACCATGAAGGAACAACAATGATCCGACAAAGACGAAGGCTGCGTCTCAATTCAGGGTCTGCACCCTTCGAAACGAAGCGTCCTCCGTCTGAAGGAAGCGTCGTCCCAAAGACCCGGCCTCCTCGAGGGACGAACCAAACCCCGCCTGCCCCGTAGCCACGCGGGGACGGACTGGCCTTCGGCGTATTTCCTGGTTGCGTCACCGCCGTTCCCTCCTGCTGGCCAACACCCGGAAGTGACGTTTTCATAGCATCAAGCTAACCATTGGTTCGCCACCAGGGCGCATTTTCGAGGGCGCATTTGGAGCGTCCTTCGGACTTTTGGGAATTGGGACGAGCCTTCGCGCAGTGCTATGACGCGGCTTCCTTTCAAACGCATGCTTCGAAGGATGCCAGACCCCGAGTTGAGGAGGAAGGAGAGACGAAAAAGGCGGGGGAAACAGAAACAAGGTGTAAAGCACAGAAGCACACGAGGAGATGAGATTGTCAAAAATAAAACAGGAAACCAAAAAGAACAAAATGTTGCATTCGGCTTCACCCGCTCTGTTCGTCAGGCTGGGAACCCGTGCCGTGCATTTGTCTAAGATTGTACACTGGGCAGACAGATTACCAACTCCTCTTGGCAAAGCTGTGTTACTCCAGCGCTGTGTGATTTGGGAATCCAAGTGTAAATAATAATAAAAAAAAAAAAAGTTGTGGTGCGCCTCGCTGGAAAAGGATTCAGGCGTTGCAATAATTTTCCAATAGCCACGCGGTGAGATATGGGAAGCTCTCAGTGTACTGAGGAGTGCATAACCAGTCTCTGAAGTGTTGACTGTTGAACACACACGATCAAGATCTGTTATCACTTTCAATGTTACAATCCTAGCGTTGTGTTCCATCTTAGGTTCTCTTGGAATAAATACATAAAAACAACACGATGATGTCTTGCATTATGAAATAATTTCATCGCACCACAGCACTTCTTTTGATGAAAGCTCGCTATGAGAAGCTTACCCGCCCTCCCTGCGCGCGGAGAGGCAGGTAGAAAACGAAGACGCACTACGGGATACACGAGGTGTCACGGCAATAATACATTCAGCAAATTGTTTCCTGGACCAGTGATGAATTGGATTAGACCACATCCGAATTATCAACATCATCTGTATGCAAATACGCGCGGGGATCGCGCAGCGAATTGATGACAAAGTTGCGCCTCGTCTCACCATTGCAACGCCAGCACGGACGGTTGCGTCACGCGACCGTCCGCTAAGCTAGTTTGAACTGTATTCAACGTGCGGAAATATTGTGTTGACTCCACCGTGAGCTGACCTACTCGCAAAGCAGTTGTCTCCCACCTACCTTATGCGACGTGACACCGGTGAGGGGAGAGGGGTGGACAGTAATGAACCGTGCGAATGAAGACAATTCGCACGGTTGTCTCAATACATGCGAGACAAACAGCGACGCAAGGCGTGAGATCAATGTTGCTAGCAGAGATTAATACACAAATGGCAAACCTGAAGCATGTTGTGCTTCGGCTCTATCAAGAAAAGGAAAAAAAAAACTAGGGCTGTCGGCATGGACACATTAATCGCGTTGGTTAAATACAACCCATAACTAACTTTTTTTTTTTTTTTTTTTTTTTGTATTCACATTAAACGTAAGGCCGGGTGCATACCGGCCGCGGGACGGAGCCCACTTCCTTTCGGGCGCCTTGGGACAGGAAATCACTCAAAGAAAAACGAGGAAAATCCGGTTCATTTTCAAAATATAAGCATCCTCAAAATAAAATACCGCGATTGACAAACGTGATCATATTTTCATATTTGTGTGCGTTTTATTTGTCAGTATGTAAACAGAGTGCGAGAGAGATGAAAAGAAAGAAAGGAACACACACACACATGCACAAAAAGAGAGCAACAGAGTGGGCTGGCTACGTGGCGGCGGGGGTGGCATTTTGGACGTCTAAACACACAAACAAACAGGGAAAGAGTGAGAGAGAGCGAGAGGCCGAGAGGAGTTGCTGTCAAGTCAAGATGGACGATGTGAAATTGATCTTGATGAAAAAAATAGCTCTGAATGGGAGCAAACATTAGCTTAGCAGAAGCGCTTGTCGACCCTCGTGGAGAAATGTGCGTCTGGTGTGAACAGCAGGGCTCGCGGCTCGCGCTCAATTTTCGTGGGCGCTACCGCGTCCAGTGTGAACCTGGCTTAAGAACCGTAGTCGGCCCCTCTGGCCGATATAACAAGTAAAGATGTAAGAAAACTGCTGTGAAATGCTGAATAACAGAATTTTACACATGCAATTGGAATCGTGATTAATCATAGTTAACACTGCACGACAGCACAGCCCTAATACAGCCCTTAAAAAAAAACACACACACAGAATTCATCATGAGTGCACTAAGCATACGAGCTGATTTACACTGATTTAATTAGTTTTCAATGTGATATTATTTACATTAAAATTCTACACATTTTTCTTTATTTTTCTTTATAACATTTGCTTGCCTAATGTTGATGTAAATGTGTCATGAATAACAATTTAGATACAATGTTAAATATCAAAACTACTTATCAACAAAAAAAACAAAAAAAAACAGTAATTGCCAATTACTCAAGTGCATCTTTGCATCTCAAAAGCTTTCCCAGCAGTGTCCCCTATTCACTTGTCAACCAAGAGCACAAGTGGCATTGAGCTCCAAGTCTGCAATTCACAAACCCAAAGTTTTCAAACAAGATTAAAGAAGAAGAAGAAGAAGAAGAAGAAGAAAGACGCTCCGAGTCCCATTTCAAAGTTCTTTCAAGGGCCTTGACCCTGGGGATCATCACCACCCCTGCCGAAAATAAATCAGGGTGCCGATTTCATCAAAGGCCATGTAGTTCTCGCAGCACATTTTCCAGCTCGGCGGGCCCATTGTTTGAAATCAAATACTGCCAAAATATGAGTCCACCTGCTGCTGCTGCTGCTGCTGCTGCTGCTGGTGCTGATGGCCTGGTAACAAGAAGAAAAGTCAAAAGAAGTGACAGCAGGGAACTATGTGAACCTGCTCTCGGCGCTGGAAGGTAAGACTGCGAGTTACGGTGAATGTTAGGGCTGTCCGGCGGGTGTATGTGTGTGACTTTGGTCCTTCGAATGTAAAAGAAAAAAAAACAAAAAAAAAACGACCCTTTTATTCCGAAGGAATGAAAGGAAAATGAAATAAAATTAAAATGGAACAGCCATGAAGAACATTTCTCCTTTCAACTGGCTGCACACACATATTTTTTTTTTTGTGCTGCTTCACTATCAGTCAACACCAAGTAGCTGCTGCGCCATTGCACAGTTGGAGCTACCAGACCAACAGAATCATAAACTGAAAATGCTATTATCTGTTCCAGCGAGAGGAGCAGAAGAAGGACTGGTCTGCTGTTATGTCTTTATTTTTGTTCTTCTACCATGTCGAGGTTCATCATTTCAAATTCAATGTCAAGATGACTATGAAAAACAAGGTTCTTTAAAAGGTTGCCCGAGACGGGAACGAAATTAGTCAAACAAACGTGAATTTTTCTGGCAATTTCTTTTCCATTTCTATTTTTCTTAGGCTAGCCTGGTTTAAGAACTGCGTATTTCAGTGAGTAATTGTAAATTAAAGAAACAAATAAATATTACTTAGAATGGCTTCATAATTGAATATCATTTGGATTTTTTTTTTTTTTTCTCCCAAAATGGTCGTGTACAGTTGCCCTTCTGGAAGAACCATGCATGTTTTCAGTCAAGCAAAATATTCAATGAAACGCTAGCTATATAGGAAACTGCACCCAATGCCTCTCTATTTGGTGCAGCTGGATTTATACATCTTAAGAGGATAAAGCGAAAGCATTAAACACACACAAAACTCAAATTCATTTGAAGGAGGAGATTCTCATTATAATTGTTTTACCACCGTTGCACGTTATATCTTGCAGCTTATTTTGACAAAAAAAAACAAAAAAACACAAAAGTTTCAAAACTAGAGTTGGTGATTTGCAGCGTCACAGTTTGTTTGCCTGCCTATTATCCGTTAAAAAAAAAAAAAAAAATCACCCTCCTTATCAAACACTTATCACCGTGGCACTGCACAACCTCCCCAGAGGAGAGCCATCATCCAGTTCCCAGTTGTGAAATGCCACCATTTTGAGATATTTTAGACATTATAATTGAGATATCATGCTCAGATGCTGCGGTTGCCAGGCTCTGTGGGGGATTTACAACGCAAAGAAGAAAAAAAAATATCCCTGCGTGGCCTGTGTGTCCTTTCCGCGCCCGCGTCCGTTCCCCCGTAATGATGGTCCGCAGGAAGTCGCGTTCTTTTCCTCCCTTAGACCTAACGTGTGCAGCCACGTTGCTGTCACCGCGGCTTCAGCATTGTCGGCGAGTAATCTATTACTATGTAATCCACTACTGTAATTAATCTACTTTTTTGAGTAACGGAGTAATGTGACGGGATTACTGTGGGACAAATTGGTAACTGGGTTAATTGTTGAGAGCCATGTTTACAAGTAAGTCAGCAGTGCTCGAGAAACTGTACTTGAGTTTGTTCCGGGAAATGTGCGGGCTGTGTTCAGAGAGCAAACATCCATTTGTGTTAAGAGGACAGAGGAATTTGGAATTTGCAAAAAGAATTTGCACTTTCATTTCAACGGAACCTTTTCAAGTTCAACCCAAAGCACTGTTACCTTATCTTTTTTGTTAATAACTACAGTAATTAGTAATTACTAATTGATTACTTATGAAACAGAGCAGTTGAAGAAGTCGTTAGATTACTTTTTAAGGAGTAATCAGTAGTTGCATTACTTTTATGGGGTAATCCCAACAACGCTGGACTTGGCGTGCGAAACGCCATTTCCGTGTCTTCGGCAGTGGAAAGAGTCCAACGGGCCTGGTAGGATCTGCTTCCGAAGTGGAACGCGACGCTGTTCAAACAAGCTATTAGCAAACAGGTGGCCTGCTATGTCTGGACGCGAGGCAACGCGCCCTCGTGGTCGGTGTCTCCGTGCTTCCTCGCCACGGCGTCGTCCTCACGCTCCTTTTCCGCCTATCGCCAGAACGTGCTTCCCCCAACATACGAACGGTTTTGCTTAAAAGCTCTGTGCCCACTCCGGCCGTGCAACAACGCTGACGGATGGCTCCCCGAGCAGCACTCCAAATGACTCTGCCCATAACCATTGGAAAATATGGAACATGAGCTGCGAGCGTGCGCTAAGAAACACACACTTGCGATTAATCAGGCAGGCAGGGTACTTCCCCTCTGACAGTAGCCGCTGTATAACATGAGCACAGGGGACCACTCTGGGCTGAGGAGGCCAATAAAACAGCACGTTCTCCCGGGGAACCAAATGATGCCAGGCCATCCGCAGTCACCGGAGTCTGGCGATGGACTGGGCCATTAAGGTCCCGTGATACCCGATACTAGATGCCTGCGGGGGGGTTGGGGGAGCGGCGAGTCCGCTCCTGTCTCGGCTTTTACAATGCGGCTAATTTCTTCAGAGGAAATCCATGTGAAGGGCTCAATTCTAATGAAGTCAGGAACCTTTGTGTGAGTAAGCTGTAGAAAATGTAACTCCATATCCCTATAGGTGTCGGGGGACGTCAGTCGTGGGCTAATTGTCGGAGCCACGTCGATCGAAATTGCTTTAAGGCTCTTTGCAGCTTTCAGTGTTTTCCTCAGTGTGTGATTGCGCATTTGAATAAAAAAACCCCAGGCTCAGTCCAAGGGTGCCATTTTGTACCACCCCAACCCTTAGCTTATACTTTTACTACAGAAGAAAAAAAAAACAAAAAAAAAACAACGCAGGGATTTTGTTAACAAGGCCCGGTGCCAACGAGGAACTCAGAGAAATACGGTGTGGGAGGGCCCAAGAACCCGCCTATCAGAAACTGTTTGTATTGAATGTAGTACAAGATAATAATAAATCGATTAACATCACATCAAATGGATTAAATAAAGATTTGATTACTATTTACTGAATCAAGCTTCATCTAAACATTAGTTCAGCTGCTGTGTTTAGCACGGATGCTTGTTGTGAGAGACACAACATGAAGATAGATATTTTGAGACGGTCAATATATATATATATATATATATATCAAACGCAAAAACAATCGACAGCTGCAGCTCCATAAGCGTGTACACACTGAGAGGGTAGTCAACCTACAAACGGACACGCGGCTCCCCGTCCTGAACTGCAGCCAGCTCCGTCGGCGGGCGAGAATTCCGATCTTCGCAGACTTCTCAGTCGCTTTGTCCCGCACATGAAAGCCTGTCCCGATTTTTAACATTTCCAAGGAGAGCACAGTCTGCAAAACACCTGCGAGATAACGCTCGGGGCGGGGGGGCGGGGGGGAGGGGTGAGGGAGGGATTAAACTGCCATTTGACTGGCGCTCTTCCTCCTCCTCTGTCGGCCTCATTGTCAAGCAAAGACCGCGCTCCCTCCGCCTCCTAAAGGCAGGACCCGCTGATACCGTTCAAATTTGTTTATTTAATCTAATATTTGTGCCGCCCGCGCACGCTAGCGAATGCAAAGCCGTTTTGGGGGGGGGTGGGGGGTTCTCGAACAAACAAGACACAAGGTCCCTCAGTGAATGTGTGTTGGGAGGGAAAGAAACGGAAATGGTAAGCAGAAGAAAACGATAATAAACGAAAAACATTTGTGACCCACGGGGAAGAAGATAGCCAGAGTCAAACCTGCGGGGAATTATCACAGTGGAGAAATTAAATGTGTTCGACATCTCCGCCGTTCGTTTTTTTTTTTTTCTTTTTTTTCTTTTTTTTTCTTTTTTTTCCAATCGCTGCTCGCTGACAAAGTAATGCACGGGTCTGGCCAGTGCCGAGACAAATTGCGGTGGGAGTGTGGAGAATCACATTAAGCCGGCGCAAAATTATTCGTCTGCAAGCGTCACGTGACCAGATTTGTCTGTTTGCGTGCGTGGAAAAGAAGAAGAAGAAGAAGAAGAAGAAGAAGAAGAAAAAAACAAGCAAAATTGCAACCAAAAAAAAAAAAAAAAGAAGGCGGATTTATTCCTTACAACCCCAGAATTATGAGTATAAACTAGCACTCAATGTGTGTGGGATGTTAGCATCCCTCGGGGGGGGGGACGGTCTGTCGCAACCATTGTCCTTCCCTTTGATCTCATTCGATTTCCTCTCTCGGGGGGGGTGCGGGGATAGCGTGTGTCTGATGGAGCCGGTTCTTGCCATATCCATGCCTGGCCGTATTCACCCAGAGGGGAGCATCGAGGCGCCTCCTCTCACAACTCCCCATGACCAGACGAATTGGTCAAAGGCCTCATTGGCTGCTGATCTTCCGGCCCAGTCAAGGAGACGTTTCTGGCCGCACTTCCCGCGAGGATGGAGAGCTTATGGCTCCCGGGGGATTCGCCCGCTGCCTGCCAAGCGACTGAGCATTCCAATTTATCGAAGGCGAGATAGCGCTTGCTTGGACTCCTGCAGACTGTCAGAGACATATTAATAATAATAAAAAAAAAAAAAAAACATTGGGACGTTGCAGCCTCGGAATGAAATGCTCCTTGGATTTTTCTCGGTGCTGCGCCAACAAGATAAAAAAAAAAAAAATTGATTATGGTTATTTAACGTCCTTTTTGTTCACAATATCATTTTTGGGACTTCTGAACCCGTTAATATACATTTGATTTGAATGGGGGCGCTTAATGGTTTGAACTAGGGATCACGTGATCAGAAATCTGCACCAAAGACATTCTAATAGAAAGAATGCTATTTTTTTTTTTTTTTTTCAAAATTAGGCTTTGAGATGGAAAAAAAAAAAAAAAAGCAGTGCACAATTTTCGCTTTCGATAAGCTCTGCAAAGTCAATGATAGTTGCAAACATCACACAATTTCGCGACAACGCAAGGCGAAAGACGAAACGCCGCAGCCCTCCAGTCAGGAGATCCGTAATAAAGGGGACGGAACCGTAAGATGTCTCACTGTGTCGATGACGCCGCCTGCGTTTGAGGTGTTCGTTCTGTAAGCCGAGCGGCGGGAATCGATTTTGAGAGAAGTGGCATTCGGGGGGGGGAAAAATAGCTTGCAAGAGCCTCTTCTTGAAGACATGCTCAGGTGTTCTCCGCATACGCATGACCGAAAGTGTGCATTGCAAGCAGATTGTGACGTTGCATGCCGCACTTGACAGAACCCTGAGGAGCGTCTATTCAAGCTCCACTACAGCATGTATGACGTCCCACTGACTGACAATTTGCGCAAAAAATAGCCCCCCCCCAAAAAAAAATGCTGCTTGATTTCTCGATGTCACGATGGCATTAAAACCAGGCGGGTAGACGCGTTTCCTTTTAACTTAGGTGAGCCTTTTTAGCATTCCCGCTCATCACCGAAACACAAAAGCAGCTCAATCCTGTTAACAAATTCCCCGTTTCCTTTTCCATGACCTCGAGCGCGATGATGTGCACAATGAGGTAGAACGTCATGCAGACTTAAGCCAAATTAGTTGCGAGGGCATTATTTATCATCAAAGGCTTTTGTAATTGCTCATGATAGTTTAACATGTTGAAGTGAACGCCGAGAATATGAACTTTGGCGCTTATCGGCAAATCTGTGGCTGGGGCAAGAATTACGGATTGGACCTGCTCCTAATCGCTCGGCACAGGCAATTATAAAAAATAATTTGAATATTAATTAGAATTCCTCATTAGCGCACCACGTTCTTTAAGTAAATTAGCTTAATGATATGACGGCCTCCGGTCATTTTTAATTTGCAGCGTGGGCACCGCCTACCCTGGAAGCAGAAATGGCAGCCCCGCAGCAAGGTAACAGTGAGATGCATAAATCAAACAAAGACCAAATGGAATCAACAATGAAATTAGGCAACAAAAAAAAAAAAAAAAAAAAGCCAGAGAGAGATTATGAATAAGGAGTGGCACACTTCATCGTAATCTTGAGGGGTATTTACTCGAGTATTAATTTAACGGTACTGAAAGTAACGTGACGTTTACCAAATTCCATTTTAGCAGCAGTAGCTAAGTATTTGTCGCACCGGCGTGGAGGCCGGACCCAGAACGCAGACAACTCTGGGTTTGCAGAAAAGAAAAATTCAAAATAAAATAAAAAATATTCTAAATAATTATATTAACAAAACAAACAAAGTGTTTCCAAAAGGGAAACGCGTCAACCAAAACCAAAAACGTAACAGAAGTTAACGGAACTTGCCCAACATGACTTGCGCAACATAACGCAAATTGACATAACATGTCACAAACTTAACGTACCTTAACTCTTTACAAAACGGAACTTTGCTTTAACTAGCGTAACTTTACATAACTTAACACAGGAAACATTTACCCTACGTAACTTAACTTTACTCGTCTCGACTCGAGCCAGACAAGGCTCAGACTCAGGACTTTTCTGCATGCAGGATACCACAGTGAGGTAAATCCAATTAAAATCTCCCCATTGACCAAGCTCGTGCAGCTTAATACAGATCTAAAGTTTTCGACTCCTCCCACCGCCATGAATGAATGGCCATGCGTTGCATTTCGCTGAGCGCGGCGCAAGCGCAGCGGATGTTCGCTGGGAAGGCTGTTGGATAATGGACTCGGGGCTGCCGTGACGCTGGGCTGCACTGGACTGAGACTGGGCCAGGTGCTCCGTTACACAAAGTTATTTATTAGCGAGATCAGCATTCAAATTTATTCCGCGGCAAGAGTTGCCGTTCCCACAGTCATCTTGCAGCAGCCTGCTTATCATTTTCCTGTGCCTCCTTCATTTTATGTCCGTCTCTATTCCGTCACTCCTACTTTCACTCAATGTAAACCTGCCTTCTAAGTCTTCATATTGGCCAACTGAAAGTCCAAAATGAACAGAACCAAAAATCCGTCAGTACACCTCCGAAAAGCTGATGATTTATTGAGACGACATACATATTCAAGAGCGGCTTTGACAGCCACAGTCCTGGGACACGAAGTCGCGTGTCAGCGTACGACTTAATAATTTGTGCCTCTGTGTCAATTTATAAATAAAGTCACGCACGATTCCCGATGGTCTTGATGATTGGTTCACGCAACGGGGCCACCTCCCCTTCCAGCGAGTCGAAGTCTGTGTGGGTGACGGTTTCACGCTTGTCACGCCGAGCACGGGATTTGTGACCTACATACATTAACGCGCAACAACACAAAAACATCCTGACTATCCAAGGAAAGCCGCTCCACCTCGCACAAACGCGCTCCCTTGCGTTTGACTCCTTTTGAAAAATGGATCGCCGTGTTTGACAAATAAAACCCACGCGAATAGACACCAAGTGCACCCATCCCCCCCCCCCCCCCCCCCCCCCCCTCCTCCGCGTGGTGGGGGGAATTGACTATGGCGATTGACTATTTTGCATGAGTGACTCGAGATGTCTAAACAGAGGGGGGAACGGCACGCAGCCTATTTTAGCATCCTATTGATACCGCTGCTTTGTGTGCCTCCTCCGAGCGCGAGCGACGCCTTTTATCTTTTGTTAGCACGCACAATGCTTCTTGTTGCAGGGTTTTTCCCGGTGCGGCAAAGAAGAAATTATGAGATGTTTCAATGTGCGACTGGATTTTTTTTTTTTCTCCCATTGGTTTTTCATACGCAGCTCACAAATAACCGCACAAACCTTCCATCACCCTCTTGGTGCCGCAATTCCCGTTTTTAAATATCTAGGAAGATGGATACTGTTTGGTTTTTGGTCATTCCAAATAACACAAACAATGATAATCAACAAAAGCAACCGCAGAGAAATCTGCCTATGTCACGTAAAAGCTAGTACCACCCTCCCCTCCCCCGCTGCACCTGAAGCACTTCCTCCTCGTTTGTAATGGGAAGTAGCTTGCTGCGTTGACCTTGCCACGCTCCATTGATTTGCATGTTCAGAGCTCAAGTTGTCTGCATGTATTAAAATGGGAAGCGGATTGGAGGGGGCTTGGTTTGAGTTGACAGGTTTGACATCAGACACCAGGTACCCTCCCCTGTGCTCGGAGGCTTCTAGCAGAACCCTAATGGGCTCTGACATGGACCCTGAATGGGAAATGTTCATGGCCGACCATGTTAGCAAGATGTTGCCAGCGGTACATCTGATATCATCAATAGGTTTGGGGGCGCATGGTGAGAGTGGTTGGGGTCAGTGTAAAAGTTGAACCGATGAAGCGCGAAAAAGTATACACAACGGTTATCTGCAAGAGGTACAGAAAAATGTCTCATTGGCTGTCGCTATTCAATGTGTTTCTTGATGTTGTTTTCAGTCATTCAGAATTCCATATCAAATAAAATTGGCTTTTATCGCAGGTTTGTGTTCAATCCAATTCTTAGCCAGACTCTTGAGAGATCAACCTCTGGAAAATGTTTGCTAACGTGAATGTAAGTTATGATTTTCAATGCTGCTCTGTATATTTTCACATTTATTTATTTTTTATTAAACCTGTATGTGAGCTTCATATCAGGATTTATCAAAATGAAAGTAAAAAAAAGGGAGTGATAATGAATGAGGATTATTTGAACATAACTGTATGAAGATAATTCTCATTAATTATTAATACGATGATATAAGTGTTATTTTAGCGAAATTGAATAAATAGGATAGTACAAAACGATCCACTACGCCAACTCTTAACCACTCCCTGTTTTGGAACAAATCTGTTGTGTTGTTGGTGTGCTTGGGCTTTTGCTTTTATACAGCAGATCATACAAGTGAATTACTGTTAGTTACTTTGCCCAAATAAAACTGCAACACAGTCCATTTTCCCCCTCCAGACATCTGGCATGCTCTCATCAAATCTCAGATGAAACCCATTTCCAATTTATGTCCTGGCAAACCATGCAACCGTAACAAAAGAACCCCATTAATGTAACCCTGAAAAGATACCTACAAGTAAATAGAGATCGATGGAGGGGGTAAACACAAACTGTGAGGTAAAAAGGATATCACCATGAAATAAAGAAGCCCAAATTATAATCATAACCATCCATCCGGCCATCTTCCATACCCACTTCGTCCTGCACTCAGGGTTGCGGGGAGCATAACAAGTGCTACTATTGAGTTTGGAGTGGCTATTCCATAAATAAACAGCCTTAATTGGACTGGGGGCTCTTTGAAACAGACAGGACTACCAAGGTAACTAAATTCTATTAGTTTCAACCTCTTGTCTGTCAGCATTTTCAAAGGGAGGGTGAAATGAGAAGGCGGGGGTAAACCAAGGCTTTGTACTGTACAGACGGTATGCAGTTGGATCGTCAAATGTAACCTGTCAATGTCCTCTTTGCGTTAACATTTAAAATGTGCTATTTTATTCTGGCCCGTATTCAGGACACACAGAGGAACCCGTTCTCTCTATCATGTCATTTATGTATTAATGCATGTTCCAAAAGAATAAGAGATCAAATTCCATCCAATAAATTATGGCCAATGGATTTCATGTATGTCGCCTGAGATGCTCCTGCTGACAACACGGACAAACTGCAAACCTGGGAAGATGGTTCTCTGTGTGAAAACAAAAGCTGGGCCACCTCCATTGGGCTCTGTGCGATTAATAATGGCAGATTATTGCCGAGCCTCGGGGAACCAGCGAGCCAAGAGACCTCTGCTGGTGTGTGCTGCAGTGTTGATGATGGCGGGCGTGGCAAATGGTCTGTGAGAGAGGACAGTGGGGACCCAGTGGTGTCGCTGGCCATTTCACCGTGCGTCGCGGCTTCTTTCAGCAGGAGGCGGTGCAGCCGCCATTCCACACCGCGACGCAGCCATTGAGGGCAATTTAAGGTCTCCAGTATCCACCTTCTGTTATTCCAAATGTGAACATGGCTCCACTCCCTCTGTGGCTTCAGATGGAGAATGCCACGGAAAAATAGCAAAGAGCACAGACACGGCGGCCCGTCTCATTCACTTGCGAAAGGCAAAGCGCTTGACTATTGTTCAAAGACCAGCAATGCTAGGAATGGAAATGAACACGAGGAATGAATCGTACAGAAAAATGTGCATTGGACCTCTGAAACAGCTGTGCGGCACCTCATTAATGCGCCATGGCGACAGGTGCTCTGTAACATGGAAATATCACAGTCATGCCAAAAGGAGTCCTATTGCACGCATTGCCGTCCGACAGGGTGGTGGCTATTCATGGTTCATCTCTTTTCCGTGCTGCCTTTATGGTATGACGAGACTTAATTGATTTCAGTTGGTGTTGACATAAAGCCTCAAAACAGTTGGCATTGCAGTTCTGTCACAAGATTTGCTTTTATATGACATCATGGTATCCAACTGCTTTCATAAACTACTACGATTTTTTTTTTGTTCAGACAAATAAGTTGGGGTGTCATTTGACTGAAAAAGAAAAGGAAATAAGAGTAATCTTTCAATAAATAGCTGCACTTCCATTACAGTTTTTCGCAAAATAAAGGCGATATTTCAAAAAATTTGAACAAAGTACAATTGCAAGTTGCAGGTGTTTCCATTGAACGGTGTGAAACGCGTAAGCTGTAATTGACGAGATTTTACGAGAATTGTTTAAGCTTTTGTTTGCTTACGTTTGTTTCCTGTCTAGAATGGTTGTCATACTTTTTCTCTTTGATTACTTGTAAAAAAAAAAAAAAACATTCCGTCTCCTCCTCCGTCCAAACATAACGCGCCATTTTTTTTATTGGACGCGAACTGGTCACATGACCCCGTACGTCACGTCCGGCGATGCGTAAATGTGAAAAAAAAAAAGTGCTTCGATGACACTTTTGCGATACGCCTCTATATGGACACGTCTGAAAAAACGTATGATGTAAAAACCTGAGCGATATTTGAGAGGTTTTTTGAAATTTAGGTGTTTTCCATTACCAGTTTTTTTTTTATTGCCATATTTACGTTTTGCGCAATTTCAGGTGTAATGGAAACTCAGCGAGTGAAGACAACGTGAACATTTTTAGAGTTTCGTAAACTCAATGCATTGTCTTAAGTGTCAATTCAACAACAAACGTGGTGACAGTGCACGTTACTCATGTAATTGCACAGCTTTCGATTCCATCACGACTTAATCATTCTTGTGGCATACAGTATGTTCCTCTTGCCATGTCCTCCTGAGAAGAGACTAGGGACCTCTTTTCCATGCTTTTGGCTCCTGCCTCCAGCATGAATAGCTCCGTCCCGCAGCCTGACCGTGTCTAGCTTTCTTTATAGCGTTCTCCTCTGTTGATTGGTATGCTGCAGACTTTCGAGATTAGACTATTCTAATGCCCTTCTTTCTGGCTGCCCCAAGAAATTCATTCAGCTTATTCAAGACCACCCAGTTGGTTCCGGACGCTGCAGCTTGTATATTGACTAAAACTAGTAAAGCGGACCAAGTTTGTCCTCTATTGGCCTCCCTGCTGTGAAATTCAGCATAGATAATAAAATCTTTTCTCTCGCATACAAATCAAACACTAAGGCCCAAATGATCTTCAAGGGCTCATAGTACCGTGGTATCCACCTGATATCCACCTCCCATTACTAAAACACTAATACTACTACATGTTGTATCACATTGTACTGTGATTAGTGGTCCTTATTATGGCTCGTTGGTGAGAACAATTGGCTCTGTGAGATTGGTCTGGACCTGTTAAAAATGAAGATGAACGACGGTGACTTAAGATTATTACGACGTGGTGCCATTCAAATAAGGTTGAATGGAATGAAATGGAATTTATTTGTCACTGACCCACCTGACCTCCGCTCAACCCACATCAACTAATTTTGTCATTTTGCAGGGACGGCCTAGCAGGCAGATGTCCGGGTCCGTTTTTTTTCCCCTGACATTCAGAAGGGAAAGTGACATGTATTCAGTGCTAAAAACACAGCGGGAGGTAAAGCAAAGCTATCGAGGTATTGATGCATTAAAGCAGCCACAATCCACAATTCTTCAATCAACTGCACTTCTTTCTTTTTTTTTTTTTAACAAACAAAGAGTTGGTGACAGGGCCTTGGCCCTACGCAATTCCCTCACCCAAGCTTAAATTGAGGTCTGATTTCAATATGAACGTGAGCTTTGCATGTAATTAAGCTGAAAGGGGACCCAGAATTGGACACACATGAATGGTTTTTGGATCTGGGGCCTTTTTTAATGCTAATGTTCAACCTCTGTATTTTTCAAACGGGGATTCATGTTTCCAATACATTGCACATGACGATAAGTGCAAGATTTATTTATTTCTTTACTAGCGTTCTTCTCTGTTACAGACAACAGATGTTTCTGCACTTCAGAAAGCCTTGAGATAATAAAAGAGGCTTTGAATTGTGCCATTGTTTAGGCTTTTTTTTTTTCATCTTATTTTTGCATTTTGTTCTGCTTTGACGTTGTACACAGTGGCTATTGGGTAAGACTATGTCCTGCTATATCCAATCATGCAGTTTGCGCCAATGTTTGGGAATATTGTCGCGGCCTAGTTGTTGTTTTGTGTCGAACTACATTTTTGCCAACACTATATTTGGCACAGAAAATGTACCAAATACAATAATTATAGCAAATATGTTTGTCAAAATAACTAATTCTTTTGACCACCAAAATAGAAAGAATTTTGGTGGTCATCAATATTAAGCTGTGGGGATTATTTTAAGTGAGGCAGAAACTGTACCCTATTTTCATTTAGCTGCATTATTGGACAGACATTACAGTTTAAACAGGTTGCATTTGCCTTGGTACAACTTTAAAAAAACACAAAAGGGTCAAATAACTACTACTATTATTACACCTTCTTATTAAATATAAAGTAAGTGATAATGAGTGGTCTAAAAAAATATTTCACTGCCTTTTTTTTGGTTTTTAATTTCCTTAAAAAATGCCCACGCTCATAAATCTGTCTGGGAAAACAAAGCCAATTATCAGAACATTCAATAAAATAAGGGTTACATCTTGAAAGCTTCAAACGGTCCTTGAAAGATCTCTCACCTACACTGTGAGAAGAGCTACTCGGGCCCCACTCACAGAGGTTCCACCATCAGGAAGTCCTAATGGCGTCCAAGTGACAAGCGTCACATAAACCTTCGTTAGCCACCTCTCAGTTGACATGCTGGCAGCTGCGCACTGGGAGGTCACAGTCATCACGACAAGGTGACGGCAGAAAAAAAGAAAAGAAAAAAAAAACACAATAGCATGTGTAGGGGCCAGGTTGGCTAAAACCACTCCTCTATTGGATTAGGAGGCCAGTTAGAGCGAAAGGCAATACCCCCCCGGTAATGACACGTCGTGACTGGCTGAAAAGGCACGAGTCTGTGATGAATCGGGAGGCTTGGCCTCATAAATTATAATTATTTTGTGCCAGCATGGTTTTGAGCGAGCCACTTAGCCCGTTGCAGCATCTATCGGTCCACCCATTTGGCACAGAAATTACCGTTGGGCGCCCCACCCCTCCTCCGCCCCCAGCCACCCAATGAAGCGCTATTAGAGAGAGAGGAGGAAAACGCTGTGATGGAGACACCATGACGGCTGCACTGCTATTCAACACATGCAAAAGTGTTACAGCAACGACTTCTTCTTTTCTTTTTTTTTTTTTCTTTTTTTAGACCAGTGGTTACTCATTTTAATGATCAGTTGTTAAGTTAAAGGAGAGCAGGCGAGCAGCTCTTGATTGAGACGCCACATGCAGCGAGTTTGCTGTTGAGACCACATCTGTTGTTTGGATACAATTCCAAAATAGATAACAAAAACAAGTTGTTTTTGTCACTAAAATCTATGGCCACTTTCTTCATACAGAATAGAAATCTAAAACCCTGGTAGAATGTTCATGAAATCACTCGGCAGCACATCCTCAGTGAGGCCTCTGAAGCCAACACTTGTACCGAGTTTTGTTATTTCTAATTCGCGTGCAATTTCGAGTCTTAATTTAATCCGGGCTAAACTCATTTGCCAAGTCATGTGGCAAATCACGGCCAGGCTTAAAATAACCTGCCGCAGACCCCGTATGAAATAAGCGAGGTAAATTGTTGTCCGGAGCGCCTCTTCCAATGGTTCCAATGGAAGAAAGTCAGTCGGAAAAGAAAGAAGGTGGGGGTGGGGGGGGGGGGGCGAAGCAAAGAGTAACCGGGTCATGGAGACGTTGAGGAGATGGAACGGGAAGGAGAGGCAAACACGCGGGCGGAGGAGACGTGACAGGGCGAGAGACTAAGTCTGACAGATGAAAGGACGGCGAGCTTAGGGATTGCTAGGTTATGATCTCAACTCGGAGCGAAACGCTGCTTCCTGCCGCAGTCTGGCACCTGTCCAGACGCTCAAGCGCTTTTTTTTTCTCTCCCGCTACGCTCCTATTTACGCGGGCCAGGCGCTGCAGGGCAACGGCTGGCGATGACAAGAGGGTACCCTCGTCTGCCCGCAGTGTTTTCTCCGCGAGGCGACAGTCGACGGCGGCACTTCGAACGGACCGAACCGCAGACGATCTGAGCGTCGAGTTTTAAGACTTAATCGGGCGGGGGGGGGGGGGAAGGGGGGGAAATTAGAAAGTGAAATAAGTCAGCTACCTTGAAATCAAACCTGCCCTTGATACGCGCAACCTCGTGAGGTCTCAATCCGCATGAGACGGCTGCCGGTCGGGTTGAAAGCAACCGGGTGGGGGGAGGGGGGAGGGGGGGGGCCTCTGATGCCCAGATAATGCACTCCCTCGCCAGGGGAGCCCCGCTAAGTATTCCGCGCAAGAACTGAATAGGCTTCTCGCAAACGAGGCCTCGTCTGTCCGCGCATAATTCCGTGGTGCAAGTTCTCGACAGCAAACATGTTTTGCCCTGAAAATCCTGCGACGTATAGCGAGCCTCCTCCCCACCTATCTCTCTATCCATCCATCCATCCATTCATCGGTGGACTTTCCTGCGAGTCCTTGATGTGCAGAGGCACAACAACCAAAGCGCTGTTTCGGATTCCGCCGGGATACAAAATTAACATTACAAACAGTACATCTGCAACATCCCCCCCCCCACACACACACACACACACACCACCCCCTCTGCAGCCTCTCCGCAGAGCTGCGAGGAAAAAAAGAAAAAAAAAAAGAAAAGAAGAACAGGCACAGAAAGGAAAATAGTTTTTTTTTTTTCCACCTTTGGGGTGTATGCTAATTTGAGTGATCTAACTAGTATCTGATTTCCGAGTGGCGCGCGGAAAGTGAATAAAGGAGATTTGTTGGATCGCAGACAATGCGAGAGAATGACTCAGGGTGAGAGAGAGAGAGTGAGAGAGAGAGAGAGAGAGAGAGCGAGAGAGAGAGACCCAGGACGCAGGCCCCAATTATCATAAGCCATATGCCTGCAAGCCTGTGGAGTTGCTGCGAGGTAAATAAAGACGGTGACAAACAACGCTGCATACAGTGCGCACACACACCAGCAACCCCTGCCGCTCGCTCCTCTCCCTTCCCGTCGCAGCAGCAACGCAGGCCCGCCAACTGAATTAGCATCAGCTGGCTGATACATTTGTAATCTATTCGGAGCATGGCAAACAATACAAATTGGATTTCCGAAACCATCCCGACTCATTAATGCAAAGCGAGGGTAATGGCGTACCGCTATAGTAGCACACTTTCAACACGGGGGCAAATTTGACTGCGGAGCTCCGGGAAAACGCCTCGAATCTCCTTCAAACATGGACTTAAATCAAAGTGGGTGATTTATTTATTTATTTATTTATTTATATATCTATTTCTTTTGGAAATGAGTTGCACTTATTTGAATTTCAAACCAAACCTTTCGGCCCCGCTTATCGCGGCGCGTGCCTCCACACCTCCCGCAGATGTGCTTCGCCCGTGTGCAAATACTCATTAAGGCCCTATCTCAACAAAAGACAACGGGTGGAGCCGAGTGTTGGAGCACGACGGCGGCGGCAGCCATTGATTGGCCGCTGTTGTGTGTACACACACACACACACACACACACACACCTGCAGTAAAAGCCTCATCTCTCTGCCCTGTGAACTGATAGATTTAAGAGCCTGTACAATGCAACGGATAAGGTATTTCCCACTCACTTGTTCAACCTCTCCAATCCCCATCTTTTTTAGACCGACGGTCGCAATCGACCGCTGGCCAACGCTGAACAACACTGCCGAGGCTGTTGTCCATTCGCCCAGTTTTGCGCGAAACACACATTCAACCCGGTCACGACGCTTCGGACCACTTATCGGGATCGTTCATTTCATTCGCGCATTGATTCGGAAAGGGAATCGGACGGCTTGTCTGTAGCCAGTAGCAGGAAATCTTTAGGCTTCGCAAAGGGCTTGAAGTACCGGGACCAACCCTTTGCGCAGAGCATCACGTTAAGGAATCTAGGTTGACGCTGTTGCAATTATTCTAAAATAGGACAGAAAACAACAAGAGCCGAGCAACAGCGCGATCTGTAAACATAGCAAATGAGCGACGAGACCCGCTTGTGATTTATGTTGCAGCGGGATCTTTTCCACACCGGATTGTTTACAGAGCGGACGCAATAGTAATTGGTAAAGATAACAATGATTGCCAGAATCTTGCTGTCGTTTGTCTTGTCTTACATTGTCCTCTGAACCAAACGCCAGGCCAAACCTGCGCAGGCTGCGCAAGCAAACAAAGGAATGCAAGTTAGGCAGTTTACTCTGCCCCTTTGTTTTTCACAGGTTGCACAACAAAATGTTCTGAACACATCTTTATTTTTTATTTTTTTTTGTTAGAGTGAAGGACGGTGACACACAGACAAGGCTTGGGCAAACACGGGAAGTTGAACCCAGAAATGGCCTCTGCCTGCGGGGTGAAGTAATGTGGTTCCTAATGGTTCCGCCGCGCTAAGTGTACGGACAGCTGTGAGACCTCTGCTTACGTTGCAGCTTTGCTTACTAATAAATCAATTAAGGAACAGATTTTAACATCCAGCTATGTGGTACCAGATACACAACTGTCATGTCAGCAACATCATGTCAGGCTCTCAGAATCAAGGAAAAGCTCATTTTGCAATTTCTCTTTTGGAGTAGAAACTGCTTAATAATAATAATAATAAAAAAATATATATATATATATATATATATATATATATATATATATATATATATATATATATATATACATATTCAGGTCAGACTAAAAAGCAGAAATTCAATAGTAGCAATATTAGCGAGGCTGAAGCACTGCTCCCAATTTAACAATCTAAATATTTTAACATCCAAATGGCCTCATCAGCATACAAATAAATCTAACGTGACAACAGCAGTCATCAGCAAAGAACAGAGTGTAAATGGTTGATAATGATGACACACACGCACGTTACCAGGCTCATCTTTCATCTGACACGAGTGCACTCTGCGCGCGCGCGTGCGTGTGTGTGTTCGCGTTTGATGAGCGCTCTCATTTACCAATGTGCATCAAGCACCTACCACTAGGAGCTAAAGGTCACGGCCCGGCACTCGGCCCCGGTGCTTATTTATGGCATTTATCCTTTTTACTGTCAGTCAGGATCGCGCACACGCCATGATAGGTTATCCATACCATTAGCGCGAGACTCAGAGACGACAGGCAACAAAGACAAGGCTGTCTGAATGTTTGCGTGTGTGTGTGTGTGTGTGTGTGTGTGGAGTCTGGGGCGAGGTGGGGGAGCGTTGTTTACGGAAGCGAGGGGAAGAAGGAGAAGTAGGAGAAGAAGAAAGGGAGGGGATAGCGATCAGGAAATGACAGGCGGAGAATTGAAGCTCCGCTCTGGAATTTGTCTTACATTTCCATGATCTCGCCCGCAGGCGTTGCCTCTCTCCATCCTCAGAGGGAATTTATTTTCTGTTTATTTCATTTTTTTTTTTTTTTTTTTTTTTTTCGGGTCTCCGGGCCGGTTATTTATGCATTCATTTTTGTGCCGCTGTCGGCGGGGAGCCGCCGAGTGCATCGCATTAACTGTATTGACATAAACAGTTTGCCGGGCTCATTGCCTCTGTCTTTGATGAGGGTTTAAGTAGGAAGCCATTGAGAGACTTATGGCGAAACGTCCTCGTGGGATCAATAGATTACAGACCTAACTAATCTTACTGAGCCAGATAGCTCAGCTCGTAAGGCAAGAAGGGGAAAAGAAATAATAAAAAAATGACGTGTCGTATCAGCGGCTCTTGGTGCGCCATCTTTCTTCTCCGCCGTCGAGCTCTAATTATTGCCTGCTCTAATATGGGTCATGAACCAAGAAGCACAAATAATGAAGTCGGCTGTTTAGCCTGTGCTCCACAGACCCTGTGAGGGGGAAAAAAAAAAAAAAAAAAAAAAGCACAAGAGCTTTATTGTTTTGCCTTTGACGTCATATGGAACGTTGAGTGATTTATCCTTTTAATACTATAGACATGTTATAAGTGATAAGTGTTTATATTCAGTACATATTGGTACGTATGTTTTTAATACAAGCTGAAACAATCATAAATGTCAATCGTGCGCTTGTGATTTATTGATTTTTGTTTTGTTCTGCATCCCCGACTTAAATTTGCTAGCCTTGTGAGGTGAATAATATATAGTAGAAACGAGGCAGGCAAACAACCCTTATTTTCACATACTTAGTCATCTGAAGGACGGGATACAATTACCGTAATTTATCTGTGCTAGTGCTTGGGTCCAATGAATAGGATTGCAACCGCTAATGTTTATTTTCATTATCAAGAGGCTTGTTGTGATCCATTCTGGTCACAAAAACATCTACGTCAACAGAGCGAGCAGCAGCTGCGTGAAGGTAGCAAAATGCCGGCGTTTGGTTTTTGTTTAGCTTTTCTGTCTTCCCAGTCGTCACACGACGGGACTGGCATGCACAAACAGAATATGGATGTGGTGGCAATCAACAGGGACGACAATCTTTCTCCAAACATGAGAGCTTTTGTTGCTTTAAGCGAACCAATACAAACTCCAGTCCCTTCTGTCAGAGCCCAATGTGTTTTGCAACACTAATCTTACCTGAGCTTCTCACAATGAATTCCTACAACAGATGAACGTTGTTGTGATTACACTAACCCTTTAAACAAAATGAAAAAAAAAAAAGAAAAAAAAAAAAAGAAGCATCAAATAACATTATATTTGTATTTGTTGTCCCGGTGGTCCCTGCAGTTCGTGGGGTAACGTCTCACCAGGAGGTCATCCAGCTCTGTGGCTCGAGATCGTCTCCTCGTTCCAAACGTCCTCAGCTCATCCAATGCCCTGTCCTACCTTTCCCCACTGACTGAACCCAGGGAGTGATAGATCCAAGGTGAGGCGCCTAGTACAGTGGCCCAATTAGGCCCCTCTGTGGGGAGTGAACCCCTGCGCCATTCGTTATACCGTTTCAATTAAAGTCATCCAAGAAATGATTAAATAATCAGCTGCAGGCTAATGGAGCCATATATCCTTGTTATGGGGACATTGGTCATCAGCTTGGTAACGTCTGGCCACTGCCAGATGTCACAACGCGGTGCCAAAACGGGTAAGACAGATGACAGGAAACAGGAGGGCGAGGAATAATGAGGAAGAAAGAAAATGGAATGCCCTCATGCTGGGAGAAAATAGCAATGGGATTTCCTCCATTGGACAACCCCATTGTTGACACTGTGGACATGGAAGGGTCCACATCCCCCCCGACTCTCCCCCAACCCCTGTCTACTGATGCTGAGTTTTTCTTTGTTTTAACCTGTCACAGTTACGTACTCATCAACCAGGCTCAAATCAATTCTGGGGAGATTTATAGCAACCGTCCATCTGGCAATTGGGGAGTCTCACTTACAACCCTGTAAAGTAGGACCGCAAGTTAAATAGGCATTGCTAGCGTTTGGGTGGCTGTGAAGTGGAGGTGACGTCAGCGAGTTCTCTGTCTCCTATATACTGCGAATAAATGTGAAATTGATATAATTGATCATTCTCACTGCATGGTATTTTTTTTAGCCTCAACTGATACCCATAAATTGTGTTCTGAATGTTCCAATTCCTTAGGTCTATTAAATTACTGAACACTCAAGTGTAAATATTCTAATATGTACTGAAGCATATACTAAGACATTAAAAAAAATAACTTAGTATTACGATTAGAAACTACAGTTTCTTAAACAAAATGTCACATAACGTTTACACCCATGTTTTTTTTTTATAAGGGTGCTGTGGACAACAGTACGGCGGAGTGGACATACGCAGCAGACTGCAGGTTAGGACATAGGTCACCGCGTTTGTCAGACCGCTCCCTAGTGGCCAGGCACCAGATGAGGCTGAGGTGACTTTCACCGTGGATTGGTGGACCAGGACGCGAACTAAAACCGGGCACGCTGTTATGGGCCATTCAGGCCCTCGATTAACACGGTGTCTCTGATCCTGTTTGCGACTTTTCATCGGCAGGACCCTTGGAAACAACCAAGGCCAGCAGCGTGTATGACTTGGGAGGGCCTCAGAATTGCTCCACGGCACTGAAAGGAAGTCATTAAATGGGGTTCAGACATTTGATCGGGTTGCTTTGAGGAACACCTTTCCTTGAAGGTGTTCTGGTTGCAATCCATAGGGGCCGATGGCGCAGTATTGACCTGGGCCTCACTGCAAGGATTCTATATCCAGAGTCGGGCCTCTGCTCAAGGTTTCGTCCCACTGGGGAATTTTGCCAGGCCACTGTCGTTTCACGCTTGCTAAGGAGGGGTCAGTTGGTTTTCTCTTTGACTGTACAAATCCCTTTTGAGACGATTTGGCTGTGATTTAGTGATTCACAAATAAAATGCGATTGATTGATTGATGCCAGTGAGAACGAGGCCAGAAGGTCCCTGCTAAGCCTCCTCACACTGACTCAACAACGAGAATAACTGGAAATTTCAGCAGCTGATGAAAAGATAACAAGAATTTCCTCTAAATATCAATTATAAATGAATAACGATATGTGCATGCAAAGCGTTACACCACAGCCATATATATGTATATGAAAAACGGTGGACATGTTCATGCTTATGCACAATTAAATGTATTATTAACTCACTCATCATTATTAGTCTTTTGTTTTTCCACATATGAAGTCATAAATCAATAATTTATTGAACGGATGTTCACCGTTCTTAAAGGCTGGGGTGGGGTTGTTGTGTAGAAACAACAGGGTGGACAACACGAGAAACAAAAGATTTCCTCAAAACACTAAGAAATACATTTTAAAATTACATCTAAAAAAAATACATTTCACGTTTTGACCGTAATATGTTAAAATACGTGGAAGTGGAAAATAGTAAGTCCTCTTAAATCACCATTGAAATTATTAATCTCATATAATTATGAGATTTATAATAGAACAGCTACCATGCCTTACGGGTTTGGTAGGCAAATGCCTTCTTCCCAAGATCTCTGCGGACATTTGAGACTGAGAGTAGGTGCCGGTCATTGGCGCGGAGCTGGTGGTCAAGGAAGGCCAAGAATATAACTCACGTGTCAAGGCGTTACGGCTTGCTGTAAATCGCATGGCAGAACGATAAAATGCATCAATCTTGTGAAGACGCTGAGCAGAAGCGAAGAAAAAAATAATCTCCTTAGTCCAACATGGGGAAAAAGTGGTAGCAACAAGTCGCTACCAACTTTAACAGAATAGTGGAACTTAAAAAAAAAAAAAGTTTGTTTTTTTTTTTGACTCAGCTTTAAACGTGGGGGAGTCGTCACTTAAGATATCCAGTTATCTGCAGGAACCGACCACCTCATGCCATCCAGAGTGACAATGGCAAGGGATTGTACAAGGTCTAGTCTTGGAGTTGCTAAAAAAAATCAGAAGCCTTGTCTCATTTAGAAGAAGCTCCAACTGAAGTACGTGATTGTCAAAAATAAAAAATACTGTAACATTAAGAGCGTCTTGCAGATGTTTAATTGCCAGGTGACGGGAAGGACAAAAGTAAATGAATGAAACATAGATAAAAATAAGTGCAAATAACACAACAATTGTTTTTGTTCGAGACACAAAAAGACAGTGAGAACGGTCCTCGCTGGGGATTGCTGATCCAAGCCCACCCAACAAGCCCACCAACCCATCAGCAACCCCCACCCTCCCTTTTCAAGCGTACTGCACCGCAATTGTGTTAGCAATGCAGGCGTGTCAGATTGAGGTGGAATGACTGCTGCTGCTGTACCAAAAAAAAAAAAGAGCTGATAACCCCCCCGCCCCCCCACCACCCCGTACACTCCCTCCTCAGTGATAATTAGCCCCTGCCACGCACCCAAAACACACACACACACACACTGAGCTTCCACTGTATCTGTGGCTTAAAATGCTGGTCTTCTAACAGCCATCAGCAAAAATCATGGCAAATCTTATTTACTCCACTGGGTTCTCTCTCTCTCTCTATGTCATAATTTTCTCTCCAAGCTGTTTTCTGTTCATCCTGATCTCCTCTCAGGAGTGGAGCTCAGCTCCTGCTGTGAGTAAAGACGATTCGGCGGCTTTGCTACGACAACTGTTGTCACTGAAGATGACAATCTTCAGAGACTGATGGGAGGGCGGTGGTTCTCACCGATGCTCTGTCGATCTGTCTTGGCAGAAGGGGGAGGGGGACGCGTTAAAGCCCATGATGCATTAAAGAATGACTTGATGCCAGCATAAGTTATCTGTCTTTGTTTTCATTTCTTTTCTTTCTTTCTTTTCTTTTAGAGGGTGAGGGGCCAAGCTGCACGAGTTAAATTTGGCATTGAGCAACTGGAGTTTTGCAACTCGAGAAGGAACAAGGCCCAAGGAAGGTACACAGATCTGGTCTTGAGAGTTGAAATTCACAACGAGCAGAACTTCCCCGCTGAGGGAAACTGACAAGGGGGAAAAAAGCATTTTAAAAAACCCCCCAAAAAAACAAAAGGGCAAAGTGAATTGCTGCCACATTAAAGCAACACGGCCCAAGATTTGGCCAAAGCCCCCTAATTACACAGGAATTATGTTAGCAGCTCCCTATTTGTGCACCGGGAACCCCAGGTTACCGGACAATTCATCCTCCGAGTGTGTGGCTGAGTGAGTGGCTGCCACCAACCGTAACACGGAGCAAGCATTTACACTAAGATGGCTTTTGTGAAGCTGTAATATTGTGAATTTGGCGGGGCGCCTGCAATAATTAGTGCTGCCCTGGGTCTGAGTTACTGTTTGCTGGGCTCGCACAACATTCCCTCTCTGGCTCTTTGGCTGCCAATTATCTCACTCATGCACAAATGATCGCGCGCGCACCCTGAGCAGTAATCTCATTACAGATTGGAGTGTACAAGCCCTGGTTCCTAATGGTTCCCCTTCAGATCTATTTTGTATTTCATGTAGCCTCTGAGTGGGAAGGTAAGTGCGACAAGAGTCGCGTGTGGGAAACCTTGTGATACCCAAAGAAATTTTAACCTCAGATGGTAAAGGCGGAGGAAAGAGGAGGTCGGGAAAATTAGGGATGCACCGATACCACCAGTACAGGTGAGTACTTGCATTTCAGTACTCAGGGATACGGAGTACTTGATAGGTGTATCACACATTATAAAATTACTACAACATTCCTCAGCATGATTTTTTTAGAACAAGTACAACCAGATCACTCAACCCCGGTATCGGTACCGATACCAGATACTGGTATCGTATCGATGAAAATTATCTCCGAGTTACAATCCAAGAATAATCTGTCAAAAGAATATAAAGGACGTGATGTTTGCTTCATCGGAGTTTGAAGTCGTGTTGCCCGCTGAGAACCGCGAGGGCAGCATAGTCGGTTATGCCTCACACAGAAAGCAAGATAAACGCATCGTCCTCATCACGCGCTGATTTCGCAGTAGTAGGTCGACTTGATGAAGTGCCAGATTCCCCCCCTCCAGTTATTCTCTGCGCACCAGCCAAGTGTCCAAACACATGAGCGTATTCATCAGTCAAGTGGCACTAGCCGAGCTGTTTTATTTTCTCCCTTTCTTAAATTCTATTCCGGCGCTGATTTGACTCCATTGTGCTGCTTTATTAGTGAGCAGGAGTGATAGCTCGACTGAGGCAAAAGCGCCGAGCCACAGCAATCAGATGTATGTCTACAGCTCCGCGCGGAACATAATACCGTGTCTGCAAAATCGCGAGTGATCGTTGAGTCATTTAGGAAATCCTGGCCTGCGGTTGACTTATGCTTGAGCCAAAGAAGGAAACCGTTCATGGCAAGAGCTACATAACAGCATGCATAATTGCAGTAATCAAAACAAAGTCTGGACGCACTGGCCGATCACCCCGCTATTCCTCGCCCGCACCTGTATAAACATTTGTTATTGCTATTTCTAATGCGATTAGCTAGCTATTCCTTTTGTTCAGGGGCCAAATTCCATAGAAAGGAGCACACGGCCCTCACATGAATGCTTTTCGCAGAATGTGATTTCGCAATCCACTCGCAGTGTGTTTGAGGTCCCTAACAACTATTTTTCATATTTTACTGCACGCAAGCCCTTCACAACGGTTACTCGGTAAACAATGAGGGCCTGGGCTGATGACCATGCCCTGGTGAAGGAGCACTCTGCTGAGTAACCTTGGAATACCTCTCAGTCAGAGTACTTCAAAGAAAAAAAGAGGGGGACTGATTGCTGATACCAGATGGAGCCAATCACCAGCTGGAATAACACTTGACGTACGGTTTGGGCTAAATTAGGAAGTATTTTGAACCATCAGTGGCCAAGCAAAGCATGACGTGATTATGAGAAATTTGCGAAATTACAGTGAAAATCCTTGCGAATCAATGTTGTTGCACGTGAGGAAAATTAAAAGGTTTAACAACATTTAAGAAGCATATTGCACTAATAATGACTCATTGGCTCATTCTTTATTTGGCGTTAATGGTTCTTTACTTGGTGTTCAAGACAGAAAGGAAAAACTTCACTGACACTCATTCAGTGGAGAATGCACAGACGAAAGCTTGCAGGAAGATCACATTGTCTTTGAAAAGACGGGCGGACAGACTCCTTTAAGCAATTGTCTCTTGGTTGTGATTTAGAGCTGTACGTATAAAGTTGAGTTGAGTTGAGAGCGAACAAACTTAGAGTTTGTGATCCAACCATTGCAAATGAACCAGAAACACAGCGTTTCAAGACCCACGCTATGTCAACACAGAGTTTATGGTTAAAATTGGAGTCTGTTAAACCGCCTTTGCGAAGTAGGCAACAGGTCCCCATAGTCCTGAAGTGTTAACTCATTGCCTATGAGTTGACACTGAGTTGACAATGATTTCGGACATCATTTGGCAACTTCAATCCATCCGTCTTCTATTACCCCTGCTATTGTCTAATGTTGTCTGCTGGAGCCTATCATGGAGCCAAGGCAGGGTTTCACCCTGGACAAGTCACCAGTTCATAGCAGGGCCACATAGGAAGACAAAAAAAAAAAAAAACTGTGGGAGACTTTGGAGAGAACCCACGCAGACGCAGGGAGAACGTGCAGACCCCACACATCCTCGCTGTGAGGCCGCAGCGCTAACCACTACACCGCCGTGTCGCCCTCATTTGGCAACTTGTTTGTACATTTCAAGTTTGAGTTAAACATCAGTGTTTCCCCACACGGCTGAACTCTTCATGGAGCTCAGTGATTTCAGTCAGGCTCATTAAGAAGTTCAGGACCGAGATCAGACCACTGTACTTCCGACTCATAAACCTGCCATGACCACAGACATCTTTCCGCTATGACAGACCGAGGTTGTACCAAGCATCCCCTGCATAAGACTTTTTAAAGAAATATTTCAACGCGATAAAGGCAGAAAATTAGAAAATGGAATTTAAACCCATGCAGATCAAGGGGCCAGACCACAAATCTGCCTTTTTCAAAAGACTAATTAGACATGATATCTTAATTCGTTCACAGACGTACCACAAAGTAATTATGGAGTATTTTCCAAAGACTAAGCAGAACATGGTGAAATCCCTTAACTGTCTGTTGACTCGTCGAGTAAAAATAGCTCATTTAAAGACAGTGGAAGGCTGTCTTCTCTGAGTAAGACTTCCAGCCGGGTCTCTGGGGGACGAGGCTCACTTCAGTTTATCACAGTCGCTAATTATTCATGTTATAAGCCACCCTCTCTTGCAGGAAGAAGAGAACAGGCTACAATGAGCCCACCAATTGCATATGCGCTGACACAAGAGCGGAACACATAAAGTGCCATATGTCTGGGTTGTGCGCTGCTGGCTAATTATAAGACATGTGTTTCCCCCTCCATAGGGAAACCAAGGCGGACTACTTGTGAAGTGAAGTGTCTGCTCTCAGAGCTCATATATTCAAGCATGGAAGAAGAAAAAATACCTGTTTGATCACTGATCTTTGCTTTTGCAATTCTGCTTTCACGTGATACAAATAAATTAATATCTTATCTTCTACAAGCCTGCCAGTGTGTGTGTGTGTGTGTGTGTGTGTGTGTGTGTGTGTGTGTGTGTGTGTGTGTGAGAGAGAGATATCCAGTAAGCGGCTACTTAGCTTAGCAACATGCTTATTAACTATATTATTATCAAAACTGCTTCTCAGTAGTTGGACTGTTTGCACACTGTGTTTTGACGCACTCTTAAGTCTGAAGTTAATGTGTTTAAGTGTTGTGCATGTTGTAACAACTTCAATCAATGGCTTGTCAAGTGCTCCTGATTTAATATTATTAATTCTTGTCACGGCAGGGTGTGTAGGCGATGAGGACGCAGGATCTAACATGTAGACAACTCCGGGTTGCAAAACAGATTCTTTTTTTTTTTTTTCCTCTCTTTTTTTTTTTTTTTTTTTTAATAATAATCAAAAACTAAACCAAGGGTGTCATTAAAGAGAGAAAAAAATAACAAAAACAAACAACAACAAAAAGCCAGACAACTGACCTGATTCCACCAAGACCAGAAGGAATGAAACAAATGACATAATATAGACAAAGGGAGACTTAGACTAGTTGTACAAGACACAGGTGAAAACAATCAAGGGCAGGGCTGATAACGAGACACAGGTGACCAAATCAAGAAGCAACAAAAAAAGGTGGGAAAACAGAAACAGAATGTAAAGCACAGAAAATACAAGGAGACGAGACCGTCAAAATAAAGCACAAAAATAACAACAGATCGTGACAATCCAGGGCTCTTTAGTATGTATTCATTGATGCATGGTTATCATAACTTCAATACTCTTAAATCCTTTTATCTTTGATTAGCTTTAAAAAAAAAAAAAATGTAGGTAATTCAGTGTAAAAGGAAATATCCCAGGATGGTTGATAAGTGACACACATCAGTCAACTTTGTTTTACTCTGTCCAACGTGTCTGCTTGTCTCTTCTTCATCTACTTCTTCTTCATCTCTATCTTCTTTCGAATGCAGGGATCAAACGAAACTCAGTCTCAGCCACAGAGGCGCTTGCGGGACATGCGGTGGAAACTATTTTGTCAGAAGGTCCGCGGGGAGAGGCTTACTTTGACACGGGCACTTGTATGAGGTCAAAGGTTGCACACAGAAGAATCTGTCCATTTAGATTCTTTCCTGGAGGGACAGTGCATTCAGTGTAAGCTTTCATCACACCGCCCAGCGGTGTGCACCGTCTCCCAGAGTGAGATGGGCCTCGGTAAAACTGAAGCAACGAGGGACGGTGCAACACAAGGCTGGAATCTAACAGAAGACGTGCCAGGACTTTATTGAGATTGGTGTTGCCAACTTCCATTCAGAAAAATAAAGGGGGACTCCCGCAGTGCCCGCGGCCGTGACCGTCGCAGGCCAGTGGCTCCCGGTAGCGGTAAATCATAGCTTAAAATATGTGTATGGTTCACATCGTTTGAACTGCTTTGTTCCCAATGGACATTATAAATAAGCTGAATGTTTAAATTGTATTGAAATCTTTTAATATTTTACACAACAATCAATAAAGTGCAGGATGGATGGCTTCTCCAAAGGAATTAAACAAATAAAGCTGAAAAGAACGAGCGATCCTGATTTATAGTGTACTACGCTACGCAAGCTAGGCAGCCGGTACGCAGCTGTTGTGAATGGGTTGGCCAATGGTATTGCCTGCAGCTACGGCTTTGAACGCAAACTCGAAACGACCGTGAGTTTGCATCTAAAATAAATTTACGTTCAAGACAATTCGTCAGGATTGTCGGCGGGGTTTGGTGTCTAGCGCTGTCTGACGCCTTCTTTTTTTTCCTTTCGGGTGGGGCTAATTCCCAGTGAATTCATCATTTCACCACATCATTTCATGCCTATATAAGTAAACAATACTACAGTCTGTCTGTCTGCTGTAACAGAGAAGTCTTCGCTGCAGCATCTCAAAACCACACTTGGAAGTTTTGGCTCGGGGACAGGATACAGATGAGTTTAATTCCCTGCCCGAAATTGAATGTGACGAATGTTTCCGCTACGACATCCAAAAATATTACAATAGTGTAGCCGTATTCATATGTATTGATTTCAATAAAGAATAATGTAAGGTGTTACTTTCTTTGAGCATCTTTTTGACTGTTGCGCAGTTATCTCGTGTTTGCTAAGGCTTTATCTGCCCCCACTGACGCTGCGTGTGTGTGTGTGCGTGCGCGTGTGTGTGTGGGGGAGTCCATCTTTTCGTTTCAATGGCGAGTGTGACGGCGGCGGCGGCGGGATTATTGTGCGCGGTGACAGAGGAATTGCATTCCCAGGGCTTATCTTGCGAGTAGCCATTCATATTGGCTACTTGGCCGAGGATCTCGCCTCACACACCCAAGGAAGTGATAAAAACCAAGAGAGGCTACGCTGATTACCACTCAGCTCGCAGCCAAAAAAAAAAAAAAAACCCAACAAAATAAAACCCCACATCCATTTTTAATTTTCTGTCCCGCGGCCATTTGCATGGGTGCGACTCGGAATTAAAATTCAGCAGTATCAACAACATTCATTCAGGCAGTTTGACAATAAGTCAACAATGAGGATGTGGGATGAATGCGTTTGCGTGATTCAATTATGATGGACTGAATGACAGGCTTAGCCCGCATAATTCCGTCGCTCTCCCCTATTGGGCCGCTTATTTTGGGCCTATTGTTTGCTGCCAGCGAGTAGATTGTTGAGCGCTTTAATAAGCACGACGCCGTTCGCCCGTGAGTTTTCAAAAGCGGCCCACCGTACGCCCTTATACGGCTGAGCTAATTCCAAGTGGGCGGATTATCGACTCGCGCTTAATCGCCTCCTCTTTCATTGGCGCCGCACCACTTCACCTGAAAGGGAACGTTCTCGAAGCTCGCCACACCTGGAAGACTCGAAACCTTCGGCCATTTGAGAAGAACGCGAGAAGTTCAAAACAACCGTCTTGCAAATGGAAAAAAAAAAAAAAAAAAAAAGTTGTCTGACGGTGGAAAGGCACGAGGGAGTGGAGGAGAGTGAAATTGCCTGCTGATGTCTTCCCGCTCCCAGCTGTGGGAGCCACAGCTGTCTGGGGGTGCTGAGACTGGCGGGGGGGGGGGCGAGGGGGTTCACGATGAGGAGCGCAGCAACCAGACAAACAACTCGCATTTCATTCCTCTCGCACACTATTTGGCCACAACAAATTAATTTCGGGGCCCGCCTGGAAACGGAGCGGGGATCCAGCTGGGAGTCGGTGGCGCGCGCGCGCGCACGCTCACGCACACACACACGCGGGTAAAAGATTATTTTTCCAGTGCGCCGGGACGCCATCAAGGAGGCGCGGCGATTGAAAGGTTGGACGCGCTGAGAAATTTTATTCTAGGCCTGGTTTGCGAGCGATTCGCTGCAGCGTGACCTAGAAACAACAGCTGTGAAGAAACTGCGGGCGGGATGCGGGGGGGTGGGGGGGAGTGGAGGGTGGCTGGATGCGGGGAGGGGAGGGGGCGGGGTTGATTGAAAGAATAACTAGCACACACGCTGGTTGTTGGAAGGAAGAAAAAAAAAAACACCCTGAGATCATCAGAAGAGAGAGAGAGAGAGAGAAAAAAAGATAATCTGAAACCATCACTATCAGCACTCTGGCCAGCTCATTCTTATAAGTAGAGTGGCTGAACAGAATGTAGAGAAACTGTAAAAAAAAAAAAATAATATAATAAATAAATAAAAAGGCTCACTGGCACACAGGGAAAGAGAAGATAAGAATGAAATCTGCTTGGCAGAGCTTGACTCACAGAGCTATTTTCAGTCGTAATAATAATTCATGCCCATGAAAAGTTCATATTGAGACCCAAATTCTGGCAAGATTTAGAGCCGATGGCTAATTCTAAAGTCATGTAGCAAAAATGTGAATGGCTAACTTGTAATATTTTTTTTTTTAAAGAAGCCAAATACAAACCAATGAATCAATAAACGTTTATTTAACAAGAGCTAAATCACATCCATTGAACATACAAAGCAACAGTGGTCATGAAAAATTCCCCGCAAGAGAACCTCCAACCGCTGAAAAAGATTTCAATTTTGCCAAGTGAAGAACGAGCGACGTCATGTGTTCTTCTCACCAGCACTTGTTGACTCGCCATTTTTATCTTCAACCTCTCCGTCCACTTCCCCTCCGAACTGTTGACCCGTTTCCGCTCCTGAGACCTGCCAAAATGTCAAATGGTTGTCCAACAAGAGAAAAAAAAGAAAAAAAACACAAGAAAAATACGACGAGGGACATGACCTGGCTTGCAATAGTATGTGGAGCAGGCAGGACCCAATATGTAGGGAAGTCCAGGTTGCAGAACAGAGAAAGAAAATGTATTTAAAAAAAAAAAAATCTGAACAGAACTAAACAAAGGGTGTCTACAAAAAGGAAAAATGTAACTGAAGCTAAAACTGGAAACTTCCCATGAAAAAAAAAAAAACAGACAAGAAAACAAGACAGGAAAAAAGA
Source organism: Nelusetta ayraudi (assembly GCF_046127955.1). Classification (NCBI taxonomy): domain Eukaryota; kingdom Metazoa; phylum Chordata; class Actinopteri; order Tetraodontiformes; family Monacanthidae; genus Nelusetta; species Nelusetta ayraudi. Next base: position 136,024 of record NW_027466211.1, read on the forward strand.
CATCTCAAGAACCTGAACCTGACAACAGCGCTGAATCCACTAAGACCATGAAGACACAATGACCCAGCACGGACAAAGGGAGACAAGGACCATTTACGCAGCGGAACACAGGTGAGAACAATCAAGGGCAGGACTGACCAATGCTGTGTCTCAATTCAGGGTCTGCGTCCTTGAAGTGCGTATTTTGAAAGGGAGTCGCGTCATAGCACTGCGCGAAGGCCTGTCCCAATTCCCGAGGGTGCTTAGGACGCTCAAAATGCGCACTCGGAAATACGCACTCGTTTTAGCCGATTCCAAGGATGCACCGCTACTGTCCTTCGCGTACTTGTGTATCCCATGATGCTTTGCGTGCTGCTGCAAAGCATCGTGGGATCCTGGGAAGTCAGCTGAAATTAGCGGTACGTGCTGGCAAAGACACGACATATACATTTAAATATTGAAGTTTCACATAAAGTATCCAGTTTTTAACGTAGGATTTTACTTATTTGATCGTCCAACGGCATCGTTAGATGGCGAACCAATGGTTAGCTTGACGCTATAAAAACGTCACTTCCGGGGTTGGCCAGCCGGAGGGAAACGGCGGTGACGAAACGAGGAAATACGCCGAAGGCTGGACCGTCCCATGTGGTTACCGGGGAGGCGGGGTTTGGTCCGTCCTTCTAGGCCGGGTACTCGAAGAACGCTTCCTTCAGACGGAGGACAAGAGACACTGACGATGAACATCAAGAGGCAGCAAAAAGGGCGGGAAACCAGAAACAGGAAGTGAGGCGCAGAAACATACACGGCAACGAGACTATCAAAATAAAACAGGAAACACACACGCAGGAGATCGTGACAGGTGATGCTTTTGCTTTTGCCGCACATGCAGTGCATTACGTTAATATTTACTGGCATATTTTAGCATGAAAAAATGATTGCGGACATGTAGCAGCAGAGAGAAACCTTTCAGAGTTAGCAGCCTTTTTGGAATTCAACCTGAATTTTAAAATCAATTCAGACAAAATGACCTGGCTTGGATTTGGTAAAGGGGGAGAAGAAATGTATGAATAATTGATATGTACTTAAACTAAAGGAGGTAATTGACACAACAGCATGTCATACATGACAGCCTAAAACTACACAGCCAAATGATATGTGTCCTCGCTACTAATTTGGAGAAGTTGAGTGGGGAGATTTTGATGACAATTTTTTTAGATTTCTTTCAGGAGAAACAATCGCTTCCTTTACATCGAATTAAACTAATTGGAAGACTGATTAAAGACAGCTGGAGGAATAGAAAAAGTCAGAATTGCTTGTGACTCAAATCATATTCTGCACTGTTCCCGACAGAGATGCGCGTTGGCTGAATGCGAGGAGAGGAAGAATAAAATGAAACGAAAAAAATTGTCATTTTCAAATTGGAGGGTGGAACAAATCCTGAAGAAAAGAAGGATGCGATGTTCCTCTCATTTTCCACATGCCTGGCTTCAGTCTCATCCTCACGTCACTCTCCACTTTGCCATGGTTACCTGTGCAACAAGAACTAAAAATGATAAGAGAAGCACAAATGTAACCATGGGAAACAGGATTTTATGTCCCTTTTTTTTTTTTTTTTTTTCCCCCCCCCAATCCGCTGACCACCTGCCCGCATAGAGCCAATTAACAGGGCCGCAAACATGAACTCCGCATTCCTTTTCAGCGTCAAAACGCGCTTTGACTTAATGGAGGGGAATCACGGCTCCCGATCGCGCGACTCCCATCCATCCAAACTCTGAGCTTGTTTTGTTTCCCGGCTACAAAAACATCGGTATTTGCCGGAGTCTCTCCGTGACCTAAATAAATCACAGCTCCCGCGATTCCTAAGCGGAGCGGTGCGAGATACTGGCTCATGACGGCCTTTGAACTGTTCCACCCAGACTGATGACTGGTTATTAATTCATTCATTCTTTTGAAAGGAACGCCTCATTACCATCCCGATATCAACCCCCCCAAAAACTCCCCCCCATCCCACGAGAAGTTGCCAAGCAGTCAAGATTTTCTGCTCCGGCTTCACAGGCTCATCAAATTAAAGGGGTCTGCCAGTGACACTTTGAGGATAGCTCACCCCCCCCCAAAAAAGAGAGAGGGGGGTGGGGGGGTGTGATGAATTATGTAAGATCTCCTTGAATACTGCATTTGCAGAAGATGGAGTCCCGCATGCCCATTGTTTCCAGTGCCAGGCGAGAGGGCTTCACTTCACCCCAAAAACAACGCGGCAAAAGTGATTACCGACCCATCGTACTCACCTCGCTCTTAATAAAAGCTTCAATTTTCTATTCCGCTGCGCCCTTCAGGATTCATCACAGTGAATCATACATAAATTATTTGTTGGATTTGATTTGGCTTCGGCTTGTTCTGTTTGTTTGTTTTTAAGTCAGAGCCCGATCCTGACACCATCTATTGGATTTATCGAGATCGGCGTAAGTGGGACGCCTGTTATACTGAAGGCTTTTCAGGAAGTGTGAAGCAAGCACAAGCCTGGACAAATAGATTTGGACCCACTACCTACACATTGGGTAGCGGTGTGGTGCTACCACTAGCACTTTATTCAACGTAATATGTTATACACGTGTGCTTATTTGTGTCCAACTTCATATTTTAGCGCAAAGATTGAAGACCCTCCTCAACATTGGCCTGGCTGAAAGGTCAAAGTGTGTTAAAGTCAATGGTATTTTATCAAATGCTCTTTTAATATCCCCTGAATGAGCCCAGGGTTGTGGTTTATCACCACTTTCGAAACTAGTAAAAAAGACGGTTTTGGCTCAGCCATCTCCAACTACAAGCTCCATCAAAGCGGACGGTTTTAAGGTTAACTTTCAACAAGTAAGCGTGTAAACTCAGACTGTGCGCTGTTCATTATTCAAAAGAATTTTTTTTTTTTTTTCGTTCCAGATTTCAACTTCTATTCTGAACTGATTCCATTTGCTGTTGATAAAAGTGTGCCTGCGCAAACACATAAACTTGCTTTTGCATGAGTTTAGTCACACCAACGTGCTTCAAGCCTAACTAATTGATTGGTTTGATCTGGCTGGATTGACAGATGTAATTGGGTATCATCAGTGTAGCGGCGGAAAATTAGATTCAATCTGTCAATCAAAATTTATTTTATTTATAGCCCAGGTTCGAAAATACAATTTGCTTTAAATGGTTTTGGATTCCCTACGGATGCAGCACCCTCTACTCTAGGGGGCTGATTTACATTACATTCTCAACATTGCTTGTCCCGTCTGGAACCAGCATAATGCGCAAAGTTAATACCTGCCTTGCAAGGTGCTAAACAAAAACACAAAAATTAGCGACTGCAATCAGTTTTAGCTTTGGTAAGTCACAGTGCAACTGCTGAACAATGGAGTTACATCCTCTCTGACCGATAGAGAGATCAGAGAGAGCCAGTTGCTGCGTCTCCATTACCCCTAGAATTGCCCAAATCCTAAATATCGCAATAAAAAATTGGCAATGGAAACACAGAATCTTTGAAAAAAACCCTCTCAAATATCTCTACAAGGTTTTTACGCTCTCATGAAGTGGTTTTTCAGAGGTATCGATATATAGGTATATCGCAAAATATAACAGAAAAACTAGCGTCACCAGACGTGACGTACGGGGGTCACATGACCAGTTCACTTCAAGTGAAAATGCCGCGTTGTGTTTGGACAGTGGAGGAGAATGAATATCTTTTTTACAAGTAATCAAAGAGAAAAATATAACAACCATTCTTGACAGCAAACAAACGTAAACAAACAAAAGCAAACGTAATTCTCGCAGGACCAGATTTTCCGAGAATTACGGTTAATGCGCTTCACACCATTCAATGGAAATACCAGCAAATCGCAATTATACTTTGTCGCAATTTTAGAAATATCGCTTATATTTTGCGAAAAAAAAAAAAACTGTAATGGAAACGCAGCTTCTGTGTCTTCGGTTTATCCAGAGATGAGGTGTGGGGGACCAAATGCCAAAAATGATGAGTCTCCATCTCAGCTGGCTTGGCAAATAAATTGCCACTCAAATTCTCGGCCAATGTCCTAAACACAGCAATGGTAAATTTTCCTTTCCCATTTTCCGTTATCGCCAGCAGCCGCTGCTGGTGTGTGTTCTCGAAAGAGAAAGGCTCTGCGAGATAAGATGAGAGGAGACGACCATGCAGTGATTGAGTGAAATGTGTGTATGGAGAGTGGGCGTGGATAATATCTGAGGTTCGCGGGAGATGACCAGAGATTTCTGGGAAAAAGCGCAAGGCAAATAAATACACGCAGTGTGTTGGTCAACAACTGCCACCTCTTGTCTTGATTAAATTAGTAGGGACGGATTTTGGCCGACAAGTGGACACAAAATAGAGAAGTACTGTACATGGCCTGGCGTTCCCATGGGCAGAATTGTGTCAACTGTGGGCTTGTGGCCCAAAACATCAAGATTCGTAAAAACAGGGGGGGGATCCTAATTTCCCAAAAGAAAAGAAGTTATCCAGAAAAAGTTCCAAAGAGCAAACATTTTCGAGTCCAACAAAACAACTCAAATGGATCCATTTGCGTGCGTTATTACACAATCTATTAGTTTTTACTGCTAATCACTTTTCGCTTTCACGCTGGTGCTTTTATTGACCTTGACTGTAACGGCTCTCTCCTGCTTTTCAGCTGCTCCCCAAATGCCTTCTCGGTTAATTCCCCCGCAGCAAAGCAAAGCCATAATTGAATTGCACCCAACAGGCCACCAGATAAGTCAAACTCATATTCAGAATTATTGATGGAGTTCCACAACGAGAGTCGCATCTTATTATTATTATTTTTTTTTTTTACGCCCAGTAAGCGCCCACGTTTAATTATAATAATTACCGGAGGGCTGGGGATTGTTTTTTGTCGTCGACCATCAGGGTTGCGTTGCGCCCGATTTCAAGCCACTGAAATGAATATTGAGAAACCTGGTGGCTGGTGATGTCAGTGAAAGGGAAACTAATTAAAAAAGATCATGAGGATCTGCATTAATCAGAAAGTTCCTCTATTAATCGACAAAGAACATCATAGAAAAGGGTAGACATGAAGAGAGATTAAACACGAGTTAATGACTGACTTTTAACTGTAACGCGTTCAAATATTTCATGTGGTAATCCCGTAGAAGGGTAGATGGTGGTGGGAACGATAAGGGAAAACTGATAGCCCAACAGCAGAAACAGTAATGACAAGTGGGAGTAGGTCACACATGTGCAAGTCACAAGCAAGTCTCAAGTCTCAACCTTCAAGTCTCAAGCGAGTTCCACTGGTGAGAATCCAGCAAGTCAAGTCATTACTCAGGTCAAGCAAGTCACAAGTCAAGTCATACAAAATCTGATCATCAATCCCCAGTTTCCTCATTAAACATACATCGCTTTATATGACGTTACGTTGATGTCATGCATACCTTAACTTAAGATGGCTTAATATTAGCATTTATATCAGCAAACGTTAGTTCTCTAGCTAACGTTTGACCAATTTGACCAGCCAGTAAGTTAGCTAAAGACACTTTTATCGCGCATTTTATTGAGAAGACATACCTCACTTAGCTTTCTAGCCATGTCAAGTTTAAGCTATGTTAGTATTAGCGAACGTTAGCTTTCTAACAGCCGTAACAGTCAGCGAAGAAGGTGTATTCACGGAGCTTATCTTTCTTTGTGGGTTTTTTTTAGTGACGGGCGAAGTTGGAAGTTGTGTTGGTTGGCCACTGTAAAAATCACCCGATCGTGTTTCAGAATAAAACACATTTAATATAAAGGTCCAGTCCTTTCGAGTCATCTGTCTCAAGTCTAAGTCAAGTCTCAAGTCATGAAGACCAAGTCACAGTCAAGTGGAGGCTTTTTTTATCAGTGTTCAGGTCTAAAGTCCTCAAATTTGCCACTCGAGCCCGACTCAAGTCAAGTCATGTGACTCGAGTCTCCCCTCTCTGGTTCCTACACTAGGTTAGAAAAGAATGAGGCCTTTTCTAGACCGACCTGACTACTTTTGAAAAACCCAATTTCCCCATTGGAAAAAAAAAAAAAAAAAAAGAAGCATAACACAAAAACAGTTTAAAGATAATGTGTCAGTCACGGCAAGCCGCACACGCAGGCCGTCAAACCACGCCAATGTGTGAACAAACAGAAGAGGTGATGTGGGCCAAGCAGAGGCCTGAATCAAAGCAGAAGTTGCAGAAAATACAACAGCCGCAACAACGGTGCAGAGGAAGGGAGGAGTGATTTCGGAATATTACACGAGAATATCGAACAAAATGTCATCTGAAACTTTCTGTCCTGCCTCAGCAGCAGGAGAGAAGAGAGAGTAAAGCACACTCGTGGACAGAATGATGCTCGTGAAGGATAAGAATTCACATTGCATCACGTCGGAATAGTCTTGCTGTGAAATCCATTGCCGGTGAACATCCGTACTTTGTGTCCTTTGTTTGATCTGTAAAGGCTTCAAGTCTCACTTAATCATATGATAGATGAGGGGAAAAAAATTCACTTAATCAAAAATTATTTCCCCTAACCCAATATTGACGTGTGCAATTTGCAAAAACTTAATCAGGTCACTGTCTCATTAGAATGAGGTGCCAAACTGTCATTGGCTTCAAACTGAACGGCGACTCTGCCAGTGTTCTTGCTAACGGGGATTGAGACCTCTGTCATTTTTTTCCTTTTGCTTTGTCCTTCCCCACGAGGGAATCAATAAGGCTAGCTCACAGCATTAACATATTAAAGTCACAGTGAGAAGAAGAAGAGGAAGAGGGCTGGATAAAAAAAAAAAGATGTTTTTATTTTATGCAAATGTTAGCGTGGAACAAAAAGCAAAGCCCGGAGGCAGGGGCCATTTATTGGGCCTTATAATTGGCAGAGAAGAGGGAGAGGTGCCAGACATTGCAGGCGCTAAGGTATCCCCCACTTTCTTTATTCGTCACGGATCTGAGAGGCGGGGAATTCATTTATTTATTAATTTATTTTTCAGAGAATTTTAGTTCTCCCCACCCGGGGGGGCGGGGGGGACGTCACCGCCGCTTCTCAGAAACCTGCTGGACTGATAATGCGGGCGGGCCTTGGCTGCACAGCGGGGGGGCGGGGGGGCAGAAGGGGTTGGGAGGGGCTTTTCCAAGGCAACGACGAGTAGCGGGAGTTAAAGCCTCCGGTTTGAAGTACGCGAGCATTGTCTGCCTCCCGGACGCTCTCCCCCCGTGTTCATTAGCGCCACCTAGGCTGAAGCGCGCGGAGGGGTAATTGGGGAAATATGATCTGAACGGACCCTCGGCGGGGGGGGGGGGGGAAGAGCTCTATTCAGCTTCGCGGCTCCAACCGTGCAGCTATGGAGTCACAAGACCAATCGCGGCTCCGCTGTAAATAAAGAATTTACACAATTCTGCCCGCTTGAACCGCCGTGGAAAAAATCCGCAGGCTAGATGTTTCAAATAAGCCCTGTTTTTGTTTTTTGTGCGACTCTCGTTTGTGGCCCGCGACACGCACTAAGTGGTACGCCGTTGTACCTCTCACCTAATTACCAATAAAACTGTGAAACGGAGGGTGACGCGGACGCGCGGGGCGGCGCTGCGGTTAGCGCTGGCGCCCCGCAAGCAGGGGAAGCGGTTAAAAGAAAATGGATGGATGGAAAAATACGTTGTGGGAAAGCGAGACGGATGTCGTCCAACGTTTGGCGGACAGGCCGCCTCGAACGGGCCGCCGTCGTCGCATTGGTTCGCAGTGCATCACCGTCCTAATTAACCTTTGTCACGTAAGTTGCGATCATTAACTTTGGACGTCAGCGCGTGCCGAGTGACTCCACGACCCCGTTGCTTGTTTACATGTTGAAAAATAACACGGGATTTGGATTTGGTTTAATTAAAAGGCTCAGGTGTGGAAGTCTCAGCTCTTCAACTGTTTAATAAATGAAAAATATCTTTTTTTCAGGCGTGCTGCCAGTTTCCAATTCACTATAAGGTTTTCAATAAACTCCAACTTAACAATAGACTTTTGGCGCCGACCTTGTTTTTTCTTTCCCACTCCACTGCCTTTCGCTACCAATGCAATGTACGAATTGAAAAATAAATCCTAAAAAACATGATGTGGGTGGCATTTCAAAAAATCATAACCGTCATTTGTGCCTTCAACAATCCAACCTTCCTTTCATGAAAATGTTTTTTTTTTTTAATCTGCTTTTCCTTTTTTTCAACAGACTTTCTGTCTCGAAGGTTTATTTTCCATACGGCCTTTTGCTTGATCGTACAAAAGACGAATGAAAGAGAATCAAAGAGAGATTTCGTAATGTTGCACCTGGCATGTCAGGCAGATTCATTCATCTTCCATACCCGCTTATTCCTATTCAGGGTCACGGGGGTCTGCTGGAGCCTCTCCCAGCTGTCTCAGGGCGAAGGCAGGGTGACACCCTGGACAAGTCGCCAGTTCATCGCAGGGCCACATAGAAACAGACGACCATTCACACTCACATGCACACCAACGGGCAATTTAGAGTGTTCAATTGACCTCACATGCATGTTTTTGGAGTGTGGGAGGAAGCCGGAGAACCCGGAGAGAACCCACGCAGGCACGGGGAGAACATGCAAACTCCACACAGAAAGGTCCCAGGCCCGGGAACCCGGAATCGAACCCACGACCTTCTTTGCTGTGAGGCGGCAGCGCTAACCACTGCGCCACCGCGTCACCAATGTCAGGCAGATCTGCTGCTATCTAACTGACATTTGTCGACGATGTAACGTACGAAACATGAAAAGGAACTTCTGGCCATTTAATAATGTGCCACAACACACAAACGAGGTCAACCAAAGGAAGAAACCCCAAAGTTGCATTCTCGTGCTTGGAACGGGGGCATCAAAGCGACCGTGGCGTTGTTATGTGGTGATTTTTGCGAGGTTAGTTGAAAATAAAGTTGGGCTGCAGGTTCTCTGTTCTTGCTGCAGAAAATAATGAAGCCAACAACACTGGCAGGCTTAAAGCAAACAAGATGCTCGTAAACAATCATGGCAATAAATATGAAAGCCTGCTTTTGTGGGCCGTGAACAGTAAACATGCAGACACGCGAAACCTCGCCTTGGCTAACTTTTTGATATCAGCTCCAGCTCCAGATATCCATCTTGATGAGACGTGCTCTTTGCAGGCGCCGTCTGAGATCCAGTCCGGTGCTTTGGTACCGTTTTAAAACTCTTGTCTGCCGTGTGTGTGTGTGTGTGTGTGTGTGTGTGTGTGTGTGTGAGTCAGTCAAGTCAGTCATCTGCTCACCAGGGAGAGCGGAAATTACGGGAAATGGAGCGATTAACTGTTGGCCCGAGCAGCACACATACAGAACATATGTCAAACTGCTGTATCTTTGGTAGTAACCTCTCAAAACGCGAAAGCCCAGCAATGATTTTGGCAGCATAATAATATTCTTTTGGCTTGAGCGGATATATTTATATATATATATATATATATGAGGCTCGGTTATAATCAGCAGCAACACAAATGGCCCTTTTTTTTTTTTTTTTTTAAATAGATTATTGCTTTCATGAGAACAATTTTCACTCACTTCCACATACAAAATATGGGATTTTTTTCAGTGCATCTCATTGCATCTAAAGGGCCGCACAAGCATACATCGTGTAGCACAGCGATCCCGCTCGGCCTCTGGAGCGCCAGACCAACCAATTCAGCAACACCTTTGACTGTATAAATATGTAAAATGCCCGGCGTATCCTCCCGGCCGTGGGCCACTGAATCATTCAGCCAGCTCCTCCTCCTCCTCCTCCTCGTCCTCCTCCTCCTCCTCCAGCTCCACCTCCTCCGCCCCTGCTTGGCCTCTTTGGGGAACGTTCAGAGTAAACAAGGTAAATAAGTCATGACGACGAGGGTTTGTTGGCACAACCTCACACGGGCTGCAACATGGCTACACGGGCACAACCTGCCATTGTTGTCGCAGGGGGACGAGCGATTGATACCGAGAGTCTGCATAATACACGCAGTCGGGGTGCACAGCGACACCATTCAGCAACTTTAGCTGAGCTTTCCTCGACGGTGAGACAATCAAGGCCACACAGAGCATCGCCTGGATGGGCTTTTGCAGACTTTTCAGGCAGGCCACGTCAGTAAAGCTGTTTGTAAAGAAGGTAAAGAAAAAGAGAACATTTGTTCAAATTTAATAATAATAATGATAATAATAATAAAAAAAGAAAAATCCAATTAAGCTCAATGACTAAACTAATACCAGAAAACCAAAAAAAGCTGTCTAACTACAGTACACACAAAATTTCAGTCAGAAATCACCTCTGAATTGAAAGCTGTGTCTTTATTCAGCGTTTATGTGAAAAGCTGCATCGACGGAAGCAAATTTTCTTGGAATCAAGGCTCTGTCTCAATTTATTCATTCCCTAAAAAAATTGTTTGCTTCGCAGACATTATAGGGGGATGAAAAGCAGACACCCGCAGGGGATCAGCGCCTGGCTGGTGGCTGCTGGGGAGGTGGTGGGATTCCAAAAGTTACGGGCGGCAAGTGGCAGTGATTATGCCGTGCAGCTGCAGAGTTGCTGGCGGCGGCGGCAGCAGCAGCAGCAGCACAGCTAGGAACGGCCAGGTGAGTAGGAGGAGCTTAGACAGCCACAATTGTGCTTTCGCCAACTAAAAGCACACTTCTCACTAAACTTCCACAAATCATCCGCACACGTCAATCATGGTGAACCGTGGAAATAAACGAACTACGGCGTGTAACCCAGGTCAAAATCCACTACCGTCTATACCCATGTGTATCTCCATAGCGAGTTCTATATCCTGCCTCTCTATTTCTACGTGCCTTGCGTGCCCCGCGTAGCTGCGCCTCACGTGGACGTGGTCAGGTGACAGCGACTGACCGATGGTGGCATGCAGAGCGCGACATTTAACAGCTGCGTCCTAATTAGACGTCTGTAAGGGCAGCTAGTGAACAGCCGTGAGCAGGTTCGTCTCCAAACAACCTTAAACTCTCACTTCTTTCTTCATACCACGTAACCTTTGGTCCACCGGGAGTCCCTTGCCGCCGTCGTGCACTATTTTGTCCGTGGAATCGGTGAGTGTTCTTGGTTGAATGTGGTGTTGTTAACATGCTAACTATCGGGCTAGCTTTAGCATAGACGCTAAAGATTAATGGTGTAATTTATTCTTGGAACTTTATTAAGCATGTGCTGTATAGATGTGTTGCTGGCCATTAGTGTTATTGAATGACACTCAATCTATTGTGTAATGTTGTGGTACTGCACTGACGCTGAATTCACATCGAACGCGGCAGCGCACCCATTCATTGTGTACGTGCTTACCATGGCGCAAGAGCGCACAGCAGCGCAAGGACCTGAGTGGCGCGCAATCTGGGCGCCTGCCGCCGTCACGCGCCCGAGCTCTGGGACTCAAGCTAGCTTGAAAATATGTATTTGGTTGGCGACTCTGCTTGGTTTCGGCGCACTGACGTTCTTGTTAGCTCCGGTGCTCGTGCTCGCTGCTGCGTGTTTTGCATTCAGGTGGCACCTGAGGCTTGAATAACGGCGGTGGAACCGCAAAGTCGTTGTGCCCTTATGCTCCCCCCACCCCCCAGAACTGGCTGCTATCCTATTGGACTCGCCAAGATGTCGTGTGTATGTCGTTTGTATGTGAATACAGCATACGCTAACTAGCCATTTACTGTCAACATTGGTGTTCATTTGTATTGCAATGCATTTGGTTTATGTTTACATTTTTGTTTGTTTACGTGCACACTCGAACTGTTGAGGACCAGCTGAAGTTACTGATTGTCCTGTCCCCTCACCATGCTGTCGCCCACGTGGGTTGTTGCATCAGTTGCAGGAATTTCCGTGTTCAATTTCCGTATGTATATATATATATATATATATATATATATATATATATATATATATATATATATATACACATAGGAATGCAAACTGCTGCTAAAATCGAGTTTGTTTGCTTTGCTCGTCACAGTTGCCGTTTCACTGGGTGATAAATTTATTTGGGCCGAAACTGACGTTAATCATGCCGATAACTCAGCGGCGACGGCCCGACATGCATGCATGCAATCACCTTTTTCACCCTCGGGTGTTTGCAGGTCTGTACTTGAACTCAGTCAGCTAAGGGTATTCTCCCCTCTCTCCTCCCACCAATTGGTTATCCTAAATACTGCAGTTATTTTCCCTCCTGGGAATAACCAACGACTCCCTCCCAGAGTCGCCGTGTATTCCGTGTCAACACTGTGACAAGTTGTAAACGGCCCGAATGCAATTTTGACTGGGCCGCTCACCACAAGCCATTTGCAAACGAGCTGCGACATAGAAACGCCAACCACAGCCAATCATGGTCAAATATGAGTACAAAATGCAATTTTATTCTTCTGGCTGTTGTATTTTTCTTCTGTTTCATTTCCAGCTACATTCATCTAACATGTTGACACATTTATAATGCATTTGTTTGGGCACTATGGTTGAATGAATACCAATTAAAAACCTGCCACTCAATATGCTGCCACATTGGGGCATTAAAAAAAAACAACAACTTGGAAAAATAACGTTAAAAGATTATTCACAGACAGTTCCTGCTCCTTGTTATTTTCATTGATATTTTGATACTAACCTGTACATTTTTGTTTATTTATACATTTTTTGTCTTCTTAAGACCATAGTTCACCATCTCCTGTTCAGGGGTTACAGAGACAGATTTTGAGGTTCGGTATTAAACACTTTAATTGGACTGGAGTCTATTAATGCGGTTACAATTTTTATCCTCAGGAAATATGATGATCTTGTATCATCGACGTGAATGGGATCATTGATTTATTTTTTTACCCCCCCCCCCCCGGACGAAATGCGTGCATCAAGGCGTTCGTTGACTCTCAGGCTTTGCTTATGCACTCTGCAAATTTTTTAGGCCTTCACAGGCAAAAGAGAGAAACCCATTTTCCAATAATTCCTAATTATGGAGCAAGCAAAGGAGATAATTACAAGAATGTGACTGGCGAAAAAAGGGTCTTTTTTTTTTTTTTTGTTCAGTCGAGAATAATGGCTCCTCATTTGAATAGAAAGCAATCACAAAGCAGGCACGGGAAGGTTGACAATGACGGTAAACTAACTGAAAGATGTTCTCATCTTTGCAAAGAAGCCAGCACAGTAGTTTGCCTTAGCAGCCGGTGCCACATAACAACCAGCGTGAAGAGAAAAAAACACACAAACGCAACCGAAGACTGACGGAGGTGGACATCAAGTCAAATCAGATTGTATTTGTCTGGCCCGAGTTTGCAAATAACAGTTTCCCTCAAAGGGCTTAACGTTCTTTACAGGTGCAACTCTTGTCCACCCTTTTACACGTGAACGCCTAAACCTAGAGTGGCACACCAATGGAGGAGCTTCTGTACCGGCTTCCAACTAATAAGCTTTAAACGTGCACTTTAAAATACCTTCAAAGCCTCCAATTAATCTCAAATCCACCACAACGTGTGGCGAGTGACGATGGCAGTAGTTAAACTACGTAAATGACAAAATTGATAAAAAAACATTTTTACAGTTGAAGTGACGTAATTATTAATATATTTATTCCTTTTTATTGATGTCACAGTTTGAACATCCCCCAAAAACAAAGACACGGCCGTAATTCAACGTTTGCTCACTGCTCATCTTTTTTTTTTAATTTTGTCTGCTGTGCAATGAATTCCGAAAGGTCCAGTTGATGTTAAAAGTAACTTGGCGAAGGCGATCAAACGTGTGGCCAATACCAAGCTGCTAACTCGCATGCAGGTAACATAAGATGGACAGGTTCAGTGTGGCTTGGTTAAATATAGCACAATCAACTTGTTTTGCCAAGGGCTGCATCAACAAGAAACCATTTTTCTGTTTTTTTTTTTGTATTTACGTCTAATATATATATATATATATTTTCCCCCTGTTGCCTTGTAGATTTATTCTATTGGATAATAAAAAGATGACAAATCAGGTTCTGGTCCTTCAAATAATGATTATTCCAAATTGTGTGTGTGTGTGTGTGTGTGTGTGTGTGTGTGTGTGTGTGTGTGTTTTTTTTTTTTTTAATTGTTTAATTACAATTTGCACTCGCAAATAGCCCCTTTTTCGCGAGGGCCCCATTGGCACACTTATGAATAAGCTATTGGTTAAGTAGACCGCACGCTCAAACTACATTTTGAAAGCTTTTTGGAGCCAGTAATGGACTGAGATGGATGTGTTGTGGACCCCAACGTAGCTCATTAAACGCTGGGGTGAAAAGCCCTCGGCAGACTCTTGACTGCATGGCTGAGTGGCTTTTGTCATCTACCGGTAAACCACCACTGTATGAAATCCCCGACGAGAAGAAGCCATTTTTAGTCAAAAGCGCTTTTGTTTTGTAGTGTAGCATAGAATATTGTAGTATATAATAAATAGGTCTGGTGGTTTTGCTGAAGAGCCAGCAGTGACAGGAATACTTTCAAAGATCTATTTGCTTAATATTTTTTCTTTTGCCGCGCACTGATATACTATATACATCTATTTTTTTTTTTTTTTTTTAAAGTAGGGTTTAGGCGGATCCTTGATCTTAAATGCCAGCGTTTCATTGCGCGTCTTTGATGCTTCCGGAGGGGGGGGGGGGGGGGGGGGAGGAGTGGCTGCCTATCTCGCGGGTGATAATTCTTGCCTTAAATGCCAAAGTTAACAAGTGATTCTAGCGTTTAGCATTAGCCCGTAAGAAACACTTGTCCGTAACTCGTGTTCTACCTGCGCTCCCCGCAGTTCTCGTCGAGTGTAAAGTCGTGTCATGTGCAAATGCACCCGGACCCAGAGACGGCTGGTTTTTATTTCAGTAACCTTTATGTCTCCCCGTTGGTCTTATTAACTGCATACTTACTTTGGTCCCAAATGGCTTGTTATATGGGTTTACATTAAAAATGAATTGTCAGGTTCTCGGCCGCTGATAATTCGTCATTATGCAGCCATAAGCCCGCTGCTTTATCACCTGTTTAATTCTCTATGCAGATTGCAGGGTCGGGGACCTTACAGGGTACGGCTGGCTGCTGCGTGCAAAAGTGACGGTCTCGGTAATTACACTGCAAAAGGTGGGACCGGGTCAATTAGGGTGGGAAATTTCTCCAAGTGCAACTAGATCGGCGTTAATGTGTATTCGTTGTTGCCTCAATTAAGTGGCTCAGCTGTCAGATTAGCCTGTGAGGAGGGCTTCAGAGTGGGCTGTGGGTGGGCTGCGACCACCTCGACGGAGTTAACCAACGTTTCCCGGGCACTAGCCGCCGAGCGCCGTTCGAAGGGAAATGGTTAGCCTTTTTTTTTTTTCTTTTTTTTTTTTTTTCAATTACGACTGACAACGTCGTTTTGTGTTCCGTCTTTCTTTTCTCTCCTATGTGAATAAATGAGAAAATCAAATCTGACCCAGATCGACTGCCGGTGAATGACAGATCCTTATGAAGGGAAACGGGGAAACATTTTTTTTTTTTCATTTTTTTCATTTTTTTTTTTTAGAGGGAGGAGTGAGGGGGGGCAGAAATAAAGAGGAACATCAGTCAGCTGCAGACCGATAAGGAAGGAGAAGGTAATGGGAGAAAGCCAGCGGTGGGGCTTGGCATTAGCGCTGATATCTCTATGTAGCAGACGTGATGCTTGAGAGGATTTGGGAGACAGTGCTGCCTGGCAGGAAGCATCTCCACTGGAGGAAAGATACTGTAGCTGTCTCAGCGGCTCACCGATGCCTACTGTAAGCAGTTTTCAACGGTTTTGTAATTTAGCTGCCTTCAGCCTTTTGAGGAATTTGATATGAAATATATATATATATATATAGTTGTAAAAAAAAAACCTGCAACTTCCACCAAACAATCCTCGCCTTAGGTGTTTGGGATAAAGGATGGCGTATTGCCTTAATCCAATTTATAACAAATTAAAAAAAAAAGAAGGAGAAGAAGAAGAAGGCAGGTGGCTGAATAATAAAGCAGGAAAAGGATCACTTTTCACCTTACTTTTCACATTTTCATATTAATGGCGAACGCCCTTTGCTTGACAGTGCAACTCAAATACAGCCTGAGCCCCAGACAGAGGGGGGAGGCAGAGCTGTCAGCGCATTCCTTATCGCCGTCCGCAGCGTCGCGGATGTCGGGACTCTTGCTCTTTTCAATTCTTGGGCGCCGCCGTCCTTCTTTTCTTCTCCCGTCTCCCCACCTTTTGCCCCTCACGACCCCTCCCCCACACCTTACCCCTTTACCCCCCCCCCCCTCCTTCTTCCGCGATATTTGAGCGGTTTAAGCGCCGCAAATAATCTTCAACGGCCCAGCCAGCCCTAAGCTTCAAAGAGTCCCGCTGATTGGGGGCCGATGGGGATGAGCTATCAGCCAACCTGTAACCGCGGGCCTGGGCTGAAAACTGCTGCAGCGGAGGGGGTCGGGGGGTGGGGGTTGTTTTTAATAGCCCTCTAAATGTAACGTTGGCCGGCCTTATCACACCTGGCAGATGCATCGTGGCAAGGGAGAGGGGGGGGGGGGTAAAAAGAAAACGGGGGGGTATGGGCAGGAAGAAAGGATCAGCTGATAACATCCTGTCCCCGAGGGAATGACCAGCGTGGAATTAAAAAAAAAAGAAAAAAAAAAAAAAAGTGATCCCCTCAGGAGAAAGTTTAGGGGATTTAAGGGTGAGATCTCATTTCCTCTGGGTTCCACCTGTGTTCCGACCTCCTGCAGCATCCACCTGTTCACCCCTGAAAGGGGCCCTTGCGAAAACCGGCCTTGCGTTGCACGTGGCAGGGAAGTCGTGTTATTAACCCGTGCTCCCACCTCCTGCTGTGTTTCACCGTATGGTTGGGTGAGAATCTTGATTGCTCTTGGTTTTATTTAAACGTTCCGAATCCCCTGAGTTCCTATTGACTCTCTTTCGTTTCTAGCAGCCTCTGAGTACAGTCGGGAAGCATTTTATTGTGTACTTTATAGATTATCTGTGCGGTTTTATCATCCACTGAATCGAAAAAAAATTCAAAGCATATGAATTGATATATGACGCATTAATTGGTTCCAAATAATCTGATTGATCTCCATACAGTAGGCAATGTATGGGACTGTGAGAGAACAGTACAGCGTATATACATATATATATAGTGACGTTTGATTCCAGATGTTTAGTTCCGTGTAATGTTGCAATGGATTTGGACATTGTTGTTTACCATTTCGATGGGGTTCACTGCACTGACGGGCCAGATTCATTCACTAACATTGGTGGAATGAATTAAGCTGAATGCGTCCATTACAGTGTTGTCATAGCCTTTACACGTGTTGACTCTCGGTACACGAATTGCAACGGACCCTCCTCCTCTGTGACCGGCTCCGATCTCTAACCGGGGAGATGAGGCCTCAGGCGCGGGGGGGGGGGGGGGGGACTCCGTCATGAAGGAGCAGGGACGGATCATTGGCAGATCGTCAACATCGGCCCGAAGTCAAACGTTCATTCTCGTGCACAACAAAGTCAACGGCCCTCGCGTTCCACCACCAACGCCCCTTCGCCGTCAATTTGGGTCCGACGAGGCGTTGGCGAGCCTCGGTGCATGGCCGACAGTGATTTCTCTTCAATGGCTGATTGAGCACGTCGGCGCTCGCGGCCCCCCACAACCTGCCGTTTGATCGGCTCCAGGCCGAGCCGCCTGACAGCCGTGACAGCCACTGTCACCCTCCCGTCAAAGCAATAACGTCCCCGCAATCACAGACGGTGGAAACTGCCTCTTTTTTTCCCCGTGTACCCTGGCGCGCCGAGGCGGAAGGGGTGGGGGGGGTGGGGGGAAACAAAAAGAGACGGACGTCAAACTTTGCGCAAGTTGGAACCAGAGAGGTGGGGGGTGGGGGGGGGATCTACACCGAGCAACCTCTTGTCGCGAGTCGAGGAATTTGGCTTGCGTTCGACAGCGACATCATGCTCTCTCTCTCTCTCTCCTTTCCCTCCCTCCTGCTTTGCTCTCAGAGGCTTTTGGTATTATTGCTATCTGCGCTTCTTAGTACATTAATTAAATTCTCCGACACCTTTTTTCATCTCGCCGCTGTAAATCATTCCGCTTGCCGTGCCTCTGGGCGTTGGCGAACACTCTTTTCTCGAGGAAGGAAAGTTGGGGGGGTGGGGGGGGGGGGCGAAAATTAAAAGCTCTCGTCAGATGTCGAGCTAGTTTGCGTGAGAAGGGGCGACTTATTGGTTTTTATAGTAAGTTTTGCTATTTTATTTGCATTCTGCTTTCTTCTTCCTGTTCAGCAATTGGTATTGTGTGAATGTTGATCAGGTTTGAGGTTGAAAAGGGCGACTCAGGCAAATTTAGACAGCGGATGAATTGGGGAGATGATCCAACTTTCCCTAAAAAAGAAAAAGAAAAAAACTGCAGTGCTGTTACACATACATGCAATATACGAATTACATGTGCATGGCCCCATTTCTCAACCTGGCAGAATTCTGAAAAATGGCCACGCCTGGGATTGGCAGCTTTGGGAAGCGGAGGAACGCGCTAATATTAAAATACCAGACAAAAACCTGCGCGTTTGAGACGTCCTCATGGCTGTTTTTGCCGTTCCCAGCGGAGAAGAACCGGGGGGGGGGGGCAGTGTTCCGTATCGTGCTGCCCTGACGTTAATACCCAGAGGTTGACAGCAATGTTTGGAAATTTAGGCAAATCTCCATGTAAAGCCCGGCAGGGCTGTCAGCCGGAAACTGAATTCCAAAAAAAAATCACACTGGTGCCCCCCCGACCCCACCCCAATCCCCCCCCCCAATCCATGCTGGTATTCATGTGCACGAATACCAGCATGGATGTATTTTTTTTAAAGTCCAAAAAAAATTGCACACCCCGCAAACGTTTGTACTTAACATGTAATACGTTTACACCGGCGTTTGTTGGCGATTTTGTAACGCGTCGTATTGAATCAAATGGGACACACGGTTTACGCTTCACTGAAGTGGTCTCGGCTTGGTGATGCTGTTTCTGTGGAACGTTTAAACGTCTTCCTGATTTTCCCCCCAAAGTGCAACGCAACATGGTTGCTTAGCTGCTTAGCAAAGACGGCAAAAGATAATCGCGTATCAATCAGACCAAAGCATTGTGAAAGTATAACTTTAAAAAAAAAAAAAGAAGAAGAAGAAGAGAAAACATTCCTAATCTCAGCAAAAAAATCTGCCGAGCTGCGCTTTGCAGCTCATTTTCCTGCTGGAACGCTACGTCTGCTCTTTCATACGTGTTACAAATGCCGTGTTGCATCCCATGAAACGGCAAAAAACGGAAAAAAAAAAAAAAAAAAAAAATTCAGGCCTAAATCTCTTGCCTTCCTAAGCCGCGCTGCTCCGTGTTCTTCCTTAATTCTCACCGTTTGGCTACCCTTCGCAAGCATCCAAATCCATCTTCCTAATCCTGCCCTCACTCCCACCCTGACCCCCCCCCCCCTCCACCACCACCACCACCTCTTCTGTCTTTCCCCTGCACCATGTGACTGTCTTTCAGCGATGGTGGGAGCTTAGCCGCCGCCGCCGCAGCGGCAGCTAGCCTTAAGCCTTCCGTGCAACTCCGATCCCGGACGGGAGGCGCGGCTCGGCGTCTCATCGACCGCGGCTTCTCGGTCTCAACTTCTGTCGGCCTTCCGTTACGACGGACTGGTGGCAATTCACTCTGATTTGGCGCCGGTTTGCGGGTGGGCGCCATTTAGCTTCTCGCGAACGTCTTGCTGCGCTGTTCAGAAAAGACGAGCGCAATTTCCGGCCGTCTAAGAACAAAGAGGAAAAAAAAAAAAGATTTTCTCTTTCATCCCTTCGGGGGTTCAGGGGACCTCCTCGCCGTTGCACCGTCTGACTGACAGATGGGAACAATCAAAAGACCTTGTCTGCCGCTTGCTACAATACTTGCCAATCTGTCAGTCGGCCCTGCTGGACAGTGATTGGACGGTGTCGCAACGCTAAAAGTTTTCGGGGCCATTTCATTTATTGTGTGTGTGTGTGTGTGTGTGTGTGTGTGTGTGTGTGTGTGTGTGTGTGTGTCACATCCATTCAACGCCTCTCATCGCGGCTCTATGGGCCCTCCGCTCCTTCTGTTCCCGCGCCACGTGTCCATAATCCTGACAAGGGGTCTGATGCGTGCGCGCCGAGGACAATTGCTTTCCGTCGCCTCCATCACGGGCGGGCTAAAACGCTGACGGGCGCGCGGAGCAACATCAAAGTTGAAAGGCTGCAGCTTTCCATCAGTCGCAGGACAAATCCTTTTCTTTTCTTTTTTTTTGTCTCGAGCGTCTCCTGCAAGTGTTTGTTTGTGCGCTGTGTTGTCTGCGTCAGCCTCCAGCCGTGTCCTCCGTCCCCTCGAAGCAGGCAAGCAGAGAGCGACGCAGGTGGAGGAGCAGCAGCAGCAGCCCACGCTCCGCCGTCTGTGTTTAACCTGTGAGTTTCAAATTCATAGCTACTACACTTAGCTTTAACAACTCTTGGAAAGGCAGAACACGAGGAGAAGAAAAAAAAAAAGGCCCGTTCACCTGCCCATCTCGGGATGAACGTAGCAAAATGCATTCAAAGACATCGGACAGCATTGTGAGGTGAACGGTGCAGGACTTTCCTGCGAAGACTCTTAATCAACATTCCAACGTTTATTAAAAAAAAGTTCAGCGAGATTCTGTGTGGCGTACTGTCTGCAATTAATCAAAAAGAAATAAAATCCTGCGCTCTGATTTATGAAGGGGCCTTTCAATACCATATGGCTTTGCAGCTGAGAAAACAGAGAGAATTTTTTTTTTTTTTTTTTTTAACAACATGTTCATTAGATTTAAGGTCCCAAAAGAGTTTCCCTGCGTGCATTTGTACTCTTAAGAAAATGACCGTTCATTAGGTTTGTTTCAACCTCAGGTCTTGATTCTGAAGGTGCAAAGGGCAGGACAGGTGCGAGGAGCGAGGCAGAGTGTCGAGTTCCAGTCGGCGGCCTCTTCAATCCACAAACCTCTAAACGCTGGAACGCTAGCTCACAAACTAGACGGGCGAGGGGCCGGGCTGAAATAATCGGGACGACAAGACATAGGTGGAACACGTCAGGATTCAACGACGGCTGAAACCGACCGGGAGACGCCGAAGACGCTGACGGCAGGAACGCGGACTTCAAAATAAAACGGGAACTCCAAACGCACGCAACAGAGAAGTCATTGCGAATAAAACGTTACTGCGCTTCAGCAAACTGCACCTGAAGGCAGTCTGGCCGTACACGTTCCACGCAAAGCGACTGCGCCCACTCAATTTTTGCTCGCAAATATAAATATATAAGAATTATAAGCGCCTCATCCTAACCTGTCAAAAAAACGGTTCTGCCCTTTTCCCAGAGTGCTGAAGCCATCTTGCGCCCCTCACTTTTCTCTTTCCATTAGCTTTACCGGTCGTCACGACTGCTGACCCATTCTTGGGTCAGGGCCCCTCTACTCAGGGTGGTAATTGCGGCGCGTTGAGCACCCCCGGCGCCGCCGCCTCCGCCAAATTAATTGTCACCCACTTTAATATAAACCTACACGAGGGCGAACGGTAATAGATTAACGGGGTCGTCGGGGTCGCCATCGAACGATAACCTGCTGCAAATTGCTGATTACCTGGCTAAAATTATCGTAAGGAGCACGCGAAGTGGATTAGGAAGCCGCGGCGATGCGGTGCGATCAACCTTTAGCCATCGGTGGATTACTCCTGTGCCAAAAAGGAGACGGATGCTAATCCCGGCGTGGCGCTAAAAGCTATCGGCCATTAGCTTGCTCGTTAAAGTGGCTACAGAGAGGACGCTGCGACTTTTCATCACGACCGGTGTTAATTTGATAATTACTGTAATAATCTCAGCCTTGAAGGTAACTCATTTGTTCAATTTATGGGAGTGTATCATCGGCGCTAACAAATTCAGCATTATCTGCCGGCCCACAATCATAATCGTGATCTACCTTCGTTTAACACAACTCTGTGTGAAGCCGTCACATTTTTAATTAGAGAGGGGGATTGTGGTTCGTTTCAACTTGGTGCCCTTTCTTGGGGCTTTTGGTTCTGAAGTTGAGATAATACTCCTTTAGAAGAGGAAACTACAAGAACGTTGTTTTGTTCCAGATTTTGCCACAGGGGACTATTTCTTTGTATGTTGACGTCGATTGGATTTTAAAGATCAAATTTTTTATTTTATTTTATTTTTTGAAATTGATGACACTCATATAAATCCCATTTGATTGTGTTTAAGTCTTTCAGTGAGTAAACTGTGGGTGGGGGGGGGGGGGGGGGCAAAGATGGAAAAGGCAAAGTAGAGGAAAGCGTTCTATGTGACAATTAAACATACCTCTTCTTTCCTGAGCCCTTTTCGAGGCCTCTTCTAAAAAAAAAAAAAACGACGTTTAGAATAAGACGGATACATCTCCACAATGAAATTGTCTCGGTATCACACTTCAGAAGTGGACATATCACCGTTGATGCAACCGTGGCAGAGTAAATGCAGATGGAACACCGCTTTGTCAGTCCCACTTGATTTGCTTTTTTGTTTTTTTGTTTTTTTCATTTTGTATCCTATATCCCTTTTGTAAGTATGTGGTGAATACGCTTTTTAGCTTCAGACCACGGAACAACAACTGAACAGCATCTGCACCAAGTGTGGTGCCGCCGAAGTAATGCATGGTAAAAATCACAGAGTTTTTAATCGAGATGCTTCATTGCGGCACAGCTTGGAACGGGGTTTGTCATTTGGGAGTAATCCACACAGGAATCCTAATGTAACTGTAACCTATACAATATAATTGTATGTATATACTTCAAGATTCAAAATTCAACTCAGGGAGGATATCAATAATATTGAACACACGCAGGAATAGTTTGCAAGTATCTATGTAATCAAAATAAATATAATAATAATAATTAAACATCTAACAAAAAGCACATTTGTCAGATGTTGAATGGCCGTTCAATCAGGATCAGTAATGAAGTACAGCTCATACATACACATACACTTCAAATTGTTGAAGTTTAAAGCATTTAAAGCTGTCGGGAACTCCGCGGCACAACATAATACAACAAAAACGAAATAAATATCAAACGACTTGAAAACCCACCTGCAGCACACTCCATTATATAGTAATTACCGGGACACCTGCAGCCGGCTACTGGTTGTGCTTTGACGCGGCTGCACTGATTGGCAGTACTGGTCACATGTCCAAGTATATGAGCGTAACCACCGGGGTTACATAACTCTCCCATTAGGTGCCTTCAAGAGGAAAAAAGGTAACGACTCAAATGATCTAACGGTTGAATAACAGGATACTGTTGGTTATTTTCAGATATTTAATGGGGGGAAAAAAACTCAACGATTCCTTTCCGTAGCGACATTATACTCTGAAAACAGCGTCTTGAACCGGCTGCTAAGGGGTATAACATAATATTATTAATGCTAGGGCTGGGCGATATAGAAAAAAAGCATATCGATAAAAAAAAAAGAAGTCATATTTATCGATAATTATCAAAAAAAATTAAAAACATATTTTAATTGCAGCGCTGGATGTTTTATGCTATTACTTAATGACCGACTTTTAATAAAGAACACACGAGCACTGAATTCAAATTCAAACTTTTATTCAACCACCTTTTTCAAACACAACTGGTCCGACGTTGTGCCGTAGTCCAGACGAGGAAGAGCTGTGTTTGAAAAATATTGCCGTGCTTGGTGAGCTACTGAAACCTTTTTTTCGGGACGATTTCCTCCGCCTCTCCTTGCTGCGGCATCTCTCTACAGTTGCTCTCTGTTGTGGTTTGGGAGGGGCGGGGCTTGGCGACGGAGCATACCTGGGTCTGTGTTTGCGATTGGTTGGGAGGAAGAAACGACCGTAATATTAAGCTACATGATTGGCTACGACGAAACAGGAAGTGAAACGTTTTCTATCGAACTTTTAATCGACCCCTCCCCCCCTTTTTTTTTTTTTTTTTTTTTTTCCTATCGCAGCACGCGTCTATCGATCGATGTATATCGTTATCGAATTATCGTCCAGCGCTAATTTATACTATATTGTGCTTTGTGGTGTAACGTATCGGCAAGCAAGTACTTATCCAACTCGCATCAGAATTGAAAAGGCATGGATCAGTCCATGAGCCTAATTACTGCAGACCACAAAATGTAGCATGATTATGTTTGGAGAACAGAGAGCGGAGAAGCCACAAGTCTGAGGGGGGAAAAAAAACCCAAAAAACTCACCGAGTGAATCTGCCGCGAATGTGGTCGTCACCGTCTGAGCGCTAACGGCACTCTTTCCGATGAGTGCATCAGGAATGGAACGAGCGTTTATCATCATTACCGGTTTGCACGCGGTGGCAGTCATCTCGTTGAACACCTCGCCGCCCGTCCTGTGATGTTTACAAAAAGAAAAAGGAAAAAAAAATTGCATGAATGAACTCCACTCTGAAAGCCATTTCACGTAAATGGTTTTATCGATCGATTGTTTTGCCAAGTAGCTATCTAAGATTGTGTGTGTGTGGTGGGGGGGGCCGGGCTTTGAATAGTTTTAATGGACCGTGGCCAAGCGCATTGGGATTGTATTTACAGGCGACAGCATGATTGTGTAATTATTCCAGCGCAGTAAGTTGAAGGAAAACAAACAAAC
The DNA here is from genome assembly GCF_046127955.1 of Nelusetta ayraudi. Classification (NCBI taxonomy): domain Eukaryota; kingdom Metazoa; phylum Chordata; class Actinopteri; order Tetraodontiformes; family Monacanthidae; genus Nelusetta; species Nelusetta ayraudi. The sequence goes on from NW_027466211.1 coordinate 160,608, forward strand.
AAACAAACAAAAAAAAAAAACCCCAGCGCTACCTGTTGCCAAAGTGCAATGATCTCCGCTGCAGTCGCTTGGGAGGGGGGGTGGGGGTGGGGGGGCGTTCGCTCGCTTGTAAATGTTCAGTTTCAACGCGTCACCGTAAATATTCCCATTAACACTTCGCAGCGTGTTGCAGTTGTTTCTCAGCCGAGGACGGCCGACTTCCGTTCCGCATCGACTTTTTCTTTCCCTTGTACGTGTTCGGGTGGAGGCGGCGGCGGCGGCGGCGGCAGCGGCAGACGCCAATCAAGCGTTCCCCACTGGCGCTCAATCTCCCGGCTTTCATGCCCCGGGCTCTGGAGATGGAGAGGGGGGCCTTGGACGGGTCACGCTACTCTGTGTTCTCATTCAAAGAGACGCCTGCTGCTGCTGCTCTCCTCTTATTACCCATGAGCCTTTTGTCTGTACCACTCCCCCGCCCCCACTCACCCACTCACACAGCAGCAGCATGCTCAGGCTCAGGACAGAGGTCGGGTGATACAGAATTTTTCATTCATTTCCCTTCTAATCCGTGCCGTTGTGTCACTGTACGCGTAACCGCACAACACAATTGAGTTTTTTTTTCTTTTTTTTTTTTCGCGTTTTTGCCCAGAAAGGAGGATTTATTGACCCAGAGAGGGTCCAATAAAATGGACTTCTGTAAATAAAGAGGACATTTAGAACCACAACTACAGAAAACGTAGAATTCCCTTTACGGACTAAAAAAATATGAAACAGAAATATGACATTTAACACGTGGACTCAAAAATACGATTGTTGTCAATCTCTCATTTGAGCCTTTTTGGAGTTCCAAGAATGAAATAATGCGTGGAAGGAGCTGAGAATAAGTATTTGTCACGGTGCTTTTGCCATATGGGAACAGTAAAGAAAACCCCCAAGTAACCTTAAATAGATTTTCAATGGATGAATGGATAACATGGATAACATGGAAGGTATTTCAGCCCAGGCTTGTTTGTTCCCTAAAAGAATGAGTGGTCAAATTCGGGTTGTTCACTGGCTGTGGATAAAACGTGTGTGTGTGTGTGTGTGTGAGAAAATACAAACAAAAAGCATCCCAACCTGAACTGTACCAAACCAATCCTTCCAGCTGGGTGGAAACCTGACTACTATGCACACAAGCAATTTGGCATCTCTAAATTGGCTGCGAATGTGAATTGTGTTTTTTTTTGTTGTGTGTGTGTGTGTGTGCGCTTTTGGTCACTCTGGATGGCAGTATGTCTTTCTGCGCTGCCCGTACGATTTATTTATTGGGGGGGGCGGGGGTGGTTTGCTGAGGTTAAGCGGAGTCTTTCTGCCCTTCGCCCTTTGATTGACAACGAAGCAAATTCGTCAGCGCTCGAACCAAACCTGTGATTTTAAGGACGAGAAAGACGCGCACGGAACGCCCCGCCCCTTTGCACACAAACAGACGCACACACACACACACACACACAGAGCAGCTGTTGCCGCAGATGTAAGGTGACAGTAATCAATACTGATTATTAAAGTGGGAACACCATCTCCAGTGTGTGATTAATCTTCATTCCCCGTGTTTTCAGAGTCTCCTCTGGCCCGTTCACCACGGCGGGGGAATGCTTCCCATTATCTGTCCCCAAAGACAGGAGAAAGAAAAAAAAAAAACCACCGTCACCATTTAAAGATGCTCCGAGGGGGGAGACACAAGTTTTCTTTAGTGGGATGGAAACCCCCCCCCCAACCCCCCCACACCCTTATGTTGCAGCGATAAGCGAAGCACACGGGTCTGCAACGCGTTAGCGCAGCCGCAGCGTAGCGAAGTTCGAAGGCACGGCGAATGCGAGACGAGGGTTGCAGACGTGAACGGACACCAGCAGGTGCGGTGAAATTTTCATGCCTTCGGACGTGGCGTGACGAGCTTTGCGCTTGTCGGAAAAGGTACGTTTCCCCCCCCAAGACATCGGAGGGTAATCCGCAGAAAATAACAAGACAAGATGAGCGCACGGACACATGCGGGATCGATCTGCACGCAGGTCCTGACGCGCGTGTGTGTGTGTGTGTGTGTGTGTGTGTGTGTGTGTGTGTGTGTGTGTGTGTGTGTGTGTGTGTGTGTGTGTGTGTGTGTGTGTCACACAAACTGAGAGATAAAAAAATAATCATCGTTCTGACTCTCACCTTGTCCAAGGCTGATGCAAAGTGTTGAAAGATGCATAAGACTCCCGGGTTTTCCATCTGATCTTTGTATAATAACGCCTTTAAAAAAAAAGCACAAACCTTTTGGCAACACAAGTCCAAGTCTGCACAAGGCCGTGGATTCGACCGCCTTCCTGAAATATCGGGTTCAGGTCCTGTTGGACGACGCAAGTTTCTGATTGAATAGGAAGGTGTTGAATGGGAAAAGGGGAGCGAGCCATCACTGCCTTAAAATTGGAGTAAGGACAGATTGGTTTCCATGGGTTTTTGGAGTCGCAGAGAAAAGAATTTCACGTCTTTAGTAGCTCCCATCTTATCATGCCCCGATTTTGTCGGGTTTTTTTTTTGTTTGTTGTGGATCGCGATGTTAAAGCAAAAAACACAGAGCAAAAGTTTGGCTCATTAAATTGCGTTATTTAATAATAATAATAATAATAATAATAATAATTTTTTAAAAAGTTATTAGTTTTCATAGATATTTTCTTCCTTTTTTTTTTTTTTTTTTTAAATCCCTTGATTTTTTTGTTGTTGTTGTTGCCTGTAGAAACCACCGGCGTCATACATATGGAAACGTTTTGTCCGATGATCGAGTTGGATGACTAACGGCGAGCCTCCTTGCCGTTTCGGCGACCGCGAACCCGAGCGATTCATCATCCTCACTCCGCTGCGTCCCGCAATCAACTCCAAAATGAACGTCCGAAAACAAGAGAGACCGAAATGAAAAACAAGTTAGGCTCACTTTAAGAGTATGGATTGTTTTGTTCGGGGGGGGCGGGCGTTTATGGCTACCAGGTCAATTAAAGCACGCGATCGATGCCGCGGTAATGAAACAATGATGAAACTTTGGCATCTTGTAAAGGGGGAGAACCTGTGGGGACGATGCTGAGCAACCCGCACGGAGGAGTATCTGTGATTCACATGCATACATTTTAACAGCAAGGTGGGGGGGGGGGGTGCACAGACAGACAGACTTTTGATATGCATCATTGGTATGCCATTAACATTTCTGGAAGGGTTTGAAGCTCCCGTCCCTCAGCCCCCTCTTGCCTGGGACCGCAACAGATGGTCACTCTTCACCCCCCCTACTTCCCCCCTCTCCCCCCTCTCCCCCTATTCCTCGCAGGATCTGCCCTCCTCCCCTCCCCACAGGTGTCACGCTCCCATATCCCCCAAACCCAACCCCCGCCCGCCCGCCAGTAAAATAATCGCCAAAAAAGCGGCCTTGCACCGCTCTGCCCTCCTCCTCTTCGCGTGGAGTCGTCTAAAAAAAATAAAAAAAATAAATAAATAAGCACCTGCGATGATCCCACTGGGAAGGCGATAAGGCCTTCAGACTCCGGGGGGGGGGGGGGGGGTCAGGTAGGACGCAGAGCGAGGTTGGGCGTTCTCGACAGCTGTTTCCACGGGAGGGTAATCTCCCCTTCCAGGTGCCGCGTCGGAAACAAAAGACGAAGGGGGACGAAAAACACGGAGAGTGGCTTTCGCTCGCAAGCGAGGAGGAGGAGGAGGAGGAGGAGGAGGAGGAGGAGGAGGAGGAGGAGGAGGAGGGAAAAAAGCAAAGGGGGGGAAGATCTTTCAGAAAGTTCAGAGGATTAATTTGACACAAGGCAAGAGAGGGATGGTGGGAGGGAAGAGTGGAATGGGTGGTGTGTGTGTGTGTGTGTGTGTGTGTGTGTGTGTGTGTGTGTGTGTGTGTGTGTGTGTGTGTGTGTGTGTGTGTGTGTGTGTGTGTGTGTGTGTGTGTGTGTGTGTGTGTGTGTGGGACGCCTTCTTTGTTGGAGTAATTGCTCTAAGCCAGTCTAGTGTGCAAACTGGAGAGATTATAGGATTAATTTCCATGTAGATTTTTTGCAACAGAGAGATTCTGTTCATTCTGTCCCCCCCACACCCCCCGACCACTGCTGCTGCCAGTAGCACATAGCACCCCCCAGGACCCCCCCCCCTTCTGTATTGTATGAATCCAGAAAGACCCGGCAGTAAGGTCACAGCGGTTGACTTTATTCCACCGGACTGATGTGCAGCAGGTAACAAAAAACTAAAATTAGCATGAATGACAAGCAGGCTGTACATTTACATAGATACTGTACATGGTACAGAAAGCAGAGAGGCGTTCCATCTATTGTTCCTCTACAATAAACCGAGTCATTGTTCTGCGTGAGAAAACGGGAGAGGGGGCGGGGTGACGCAGAAACCAACAGAAAGCAAATAAAAAAAAAAAACACACTAATTATAGAGGCAACAAGTACAGAAGAAAATTAGGGCCACAAGATGAGGGAATTTTTTTTTTTTTTTTTTTTTTCCAAGTTTTCACTTCGAGAATAAAGTTGAAGTTTTGTGAATAAAATCGAAATTTCGAGAATGAATTCGAAATTTCGTGATTAAAGTCGAATAAAGTCAAAATTTTGAGCTCAAAGTTGAAATTTGATGAGATTAAAGTCAAGTAAATAAACTTGAAGTCAAAGTGTCGCGAGTAAAGTCGAAAGGCTCTGCGCACAAGCGGAGTGGAGTACCAGTTTCCTGTTTACTTGGACTCTATTCACGACATTTCATCTTAAAACCCGAAATGGAAACCAAAACAAAAGTCCTTGCCGTAATATTTGTTTTCTTCTTCTGGCCCTAATCCTCTCCCTTGAACGAGGCATGTACATAAGTAGCAGACATATTTTTTTAAGGGCAAGAAGACCTTTATTGATCCCACGGTGGGGAATTTTGCAAATGTATTTATTTAGAACACCTAAATAACCAAAAGGGGAGGACATAGATACGCCTACCAGTGGTTACTTCTGTTGTTCTCGAGTCATCTTTTCAAATTTGTTTTTGTTTTTTCCATGCTGAAGCATGTTTAGATAATTTATTTATTTTATGTTTTTCTTCTGACCAGTTCAAATAAATAAAATTAATGAAAAATAATGACATGAACTACCCCGAATTGGGGCTGTGTACGTAGGGGGGGCGGGTTTTTTTGCCGGATCAAAACGGCACCGCACATTTTGCATTTGTTGTTTTCCACTTTGTTTAGCGGAAAACACTTCAGACGACGCATTAGCATTTCAAAGCTGGTCAAGCACGCCGCGCGCTCGTACTTCCCCCGCCGCACGAGCCACGACGAGATGAAATGTCGCTTGCCGACTTTGCTTATTTTACTTTCGAACTCGAACCCGACTCCGCCGAATCTCCGAGTTAAAAAAGCGCTTTACCCGACGTCAACTTAGCCTCGCGGTGAACTCACGCCGACACCCCCGGGAGAGTCGGCGTGAATCTCAGATGAAGATGCGTCACGCAGGGTCCATTTTATTTTATTTTTTCCTCTGCGAAAACACAAAGGCTCAATCAGTCGGAAAGTGAAAAAAAAAAAAAAAAAAAAAAAAATGTTTTTCCCTCTGGTTTTTCTTTCAAGATCCAAAAGCCGCCTTCCCTTCACAGCTCCTTCTATTTCCAGCCTTGGCTCCTTGACAGGTGCTGAACGCTCGTTCCTCGTGCACGCGCGGGGGGGGGGGGGGGGGGGGGGGACAAAGAGACAGAGTGTGTGTGTGTGTGTGTGTGTGTGTGTGTGTGTGTGTGTGTGTGTGTGTGTGTGTGTGTGTGTGTGTGTGTTTGCGCGCGCCTAGATTATGACAGCTTCCATTACCTTCCCCGCGGCCCACCGGGGAGCGCTCCGCAACATTAATCTGGAGGGGCGCCCCGTCTGCGCGACGACAAGAACGAGAGCGGAGAAAACAAAGCAGCTTGCGCGGCGGCTTTCTAAATCAACTCTAATCTCCTCCAGAGTGGAATCACTCCGGGACTTCAGACGAGACGCCGTGTAATGAAGGCGGGTTTTTTTTTTTTGTGTGTGTGTGTGTGTGTGTGTGTGAAGAAGTGATACCATGACCTCGGCGCGGAACACGGGCGACTGCGTCGATGTACAATCGAAAAACCGTGGAGGAATGTTGAAATGTCGCGAAAGAGCTAAAATGCTAAAACAAGATAAAACCGGTTATGGCGGCATATGCTTACACCGTACACCAGTGGTCTCCAAACTTTTTTAGCAATGGGCCACATGACGGAACTGCATCATGTCGGCGGGCCACGGTTCGTTGACGGGGGGGCGTGGGGGGGAGGGTTGCTGGTTGGAAATATAGCGCTAACGTCTTTGTTGAGCGGGGGAGCGGGAGCGCGCTGTCGCGCTACGCTAACGTGTCGGCAAAGTTACGTGGGGGGGGGGGAGATTATGACTGCCTTCACGCGGGCCGGACAGAGACACGCAGCGGGCTGGATGTGGCCCGCGGGCCGTAGTTTGGGGACCCCTGCCTTACACTGTACCTGTTGGCAAGTTTGTCGGGGATCTGGATCTACGTGTGAGAGCCTGTTTAAGTGCGTCAGTAATTGATTCGTCGCGCCTGCAAAGCCCGGAAGGAGGGAGCTCATGCTCACGATGCTTCATTCTCGATGAAACCGCTAGTGTCCGGGCACCTTGGCCCCCGTTTGCGCTCGGCCACTTGCAACTGTTTTTGGGGGCATCGTAGTCTATTCCAGTACATGTTGCATTTTAGTACTCACCAATACAGAGTACTTAATAAGGCCATTGCACATTACATAATTACTTTTTTGATGATTATTTCCCCACAGATGTTCTGTTATTTGGATTGGAAACTGGCTTCAGTGTCCAGGTATCGACACGTATTTTACAAGTATCCCCGGTATCGGTACAGATACCCGAAACTGGTATTGGTGCATCCCTAGTTCTATTGACTTTAGCTGATAAATAATAATAGGGGGAAAAAAAAAAAGTCAAGTCCTGGCTCCCAGAGACTGCATCGCGTAAGCAATGCTCATCTCGATTGTTGCTCCCAATTTTAGCAGAGGCCTCCAGGCCTGGGACTTGTTTTGGCATGTGATGCTCCGTGGGTGGCAGGGTGGGAAAGTGCCCTCGGGTGCCACCGACTCAGGAAGAGGATGGCCTCTTGGGGCGAGGGGGGGGGCGGGTGGGGGTAGGGGGGATTATTGCGAACAGGTTGGGACCCACTGCCTCCCCCCCGAGGAGAAGCAATTTCACGGTGCGCACTGGGATCAGCGTGTCGCAGTAGAAGTTAGCCGCTTTGACCTTCGTGATAATCATTAGCATGTGCCGTTTCCGCAAATCATCGACTGCCTAATATGGGAGGAGACGTGTCTGGCAAAATCCGTCCGGCACTTGGACGGCTGTGTCTTCAAACCACGAGATTATCTGTAACCTGGGAGTTTTTGACCGTTGGGAAGCCACATGCAAAGTTTTTGGAGGTATGAGGAACAAAGTTTTAAGTAGTTTTTGGAAGTATGAGTAACATTGGTTAAAAATTCAGATATGTTATAGGCTGATGCTGTGGTGCATCACGGCAAGAGGGTTGCGGGACCGTAATGGACTGGTGACATGGCCAATTGGTGGGTGTTTGATTACCCTACATCAATTAATCAAAAAATATCTTGAGTGAGTCGTAATCTATGTCTAGGGAGGAAATCTTTGTCCAGAGCCAAAACTGGCACCCAATAAAACAATACTGCTACAAAGCTAATTTGTAAACTGCCAAAATTGAAAAAAAAAAAAAGTGATAGTGGCTGCAATAATTAGTATTTGTACATTCTTAATGGTGTGGAGTCCAACCAAGTAATTCAAAAGTTACTTTCCAAGTTACTTTTATGATACAGCGACATCGGCAGAGGCAGAGTGGCAGACAAGACGAGGAGGGACGCAGTGAGAACTTCCTGCGTTACGCAGTTATTCGTGTTCCTGCCGTGACGCATTGTAAATAAATCCAGCGTCACTCACCGCATCTATCCATATTTTTTTTTTTTTTAGGGTCCAGGACATTGAGGAGAAACGCTTGAGCGCTTTTAATTGCAGCCGTGCAGATTTATGTCGGCGCTAAACGATCGGCGAGGTCGACGCCGGTGGCTTCACCCAACGGCCATTAGTAAAGGTCAACCCACGGGCTTGACCTTTACTTAAAACCCTTCCAGTTTCGAAATCGAATCGGGCCCTCTTCAAAGTGATTGGGATTCCAGCTGACGCAACGCAACGCAACGCAACACATTGTTCCTCCCACTGTAAGGCCGTACAGACAGTGCAGTGACCTGTCTTCACAGCACATCTGCTCATCTTCTCAGTAAATAAAAAATAAATAAAAAAAAAAAAACCCCACCATGTTACTTCCTTACACACGCGCGCGCACACACACGCACACAAGGCCTAGTCCAGGGAGTAGAAGACATTAGCCCTGCTCCCACCTCTACCCTCACATTACGGAGACCAACCCATGCTCTGATGCATGCACTCACCAGATGTTGCTCAAAGCTTTAGGGAAGAACCCCAATGTGCGTGCACGTGTGTGTGTGTGTGTGTGTGTGTGTGTGTGTGTGTGTGTGTGTGTGTGTGTGTGTGTGTGTGTGTGTGTGTGTGTGTGTGTGTGTGTGTGTGTGTGTTGCGATGCTCATTTCAATGTCCCATAACCGCCCCCTTATGCATCTGCAAACGGTTACGGACGCAGTTTTTCTTACATTACCGTCGGTTCCCTCTTTGGAAATCCCCCCCCCTTTTTGGCGGCAGGATCAGAGGAACTGACGGGTTCCTCAGGTTTTCACCACCAGGCTGCAAAGAGGGGGCACCGTCTCCGAAAACTCTTCCGACATTTATTACGTGCAACGCGCACTTTCATTTACGGCCGCCGATGTCCACTTGCACCGGGGCGGGAGGGGGCAAAGGAAGTGTGTGTGTGTGTGTGTGTGTGTGTGTGTGTGTGTGTGTGTGTGTGTGTGTGTGTGTGTGTGTGTGTGTGTGTGTGTGTGTGTGTGTGTGTGTGTGTGGAGGTGTTGGGGTGGGGGCTGGGGGGGCAGAATGGAGATGAAATCCAACTGTCTTAAGTCCAACGGCAGTCTGCTGTTGATTACTCCCGAGTCCCTGACGTTTTTCATTACAGTTGCGCTGCGATGGCGGCGTTGCAAAAAAAATAGAAGGGGGGGGGGGGGGATATTAAAGGCTAAGCAGAGCTCTTTTCGGCGTGAGTAACGATCAGACAGAGTGGGGCCGTGGCCAGCTTTACCGTTCCCTCGGGTGCCACTCCGTTAAAGACGGAGCTGAAGCAGCCGAGCACCCACTGACTCACTTCCCCTCCCGTTTTTTTTTTTTTTTTTTTTGTGTGGCGTCGGGACGGAGCCTATCGGGATTTGATGGCTCGGCGTCGTCTCTGTAGTCACGCCTCCGTGGATTTATGTGTCTGTTACCAGGTCTCGCAGAGTGTGCAACGGGAACGGCGTATAAACTCCGGTGCTCTTGCATCCAGCCATCTTTGTGTCGTAGCCGCTTCCTCCTGAACTCGGGGGCGGGGGGGGGAAGACAAACAACCATTCACACTCTCTCTCACACACACACACACACACCTACGGACAATTCAGAGTTGCCGATTCACCTCGCGTGCACGTGTTTTTCGACAGAGGGAGAACCCATGTAGACACGGGGAGACTGAGAACTCTTTCCAATATCCGATACTTTACCTCGAATATCTGCCGATACCGATACGATACCATCTTACCTCCTAAACCTCTTTGGGACTACCTTATTTGCGAGGATACATTTGTTCAACCACATCAGAACCGTCATCCTAATAAAACTAGCTAGCAAATGCTTTACACGGCACTCTTTACGACTTTCCGATCGGGTCTGAAAGTTACCGCTTTACATTCTGACATCCGAGACTGGATGGATCGGAGATTGGAGTATCGGGCCGATACTAATTTGGAGGGAAAGTCGGGGGGGGGGGGGACGTCCTGCCCACGTCCCCACGTAGTGAGACAAACGATTAGTCACGCTCATATTCCCACCTTCAGACACCTCCGGTGAACCTGACCGGCATTGTCTTTGGAATGTGGGAGGCAGCGCCGAGGGGAAAAAGTCGCTGGATCAGACGAAAGCCGGCGCGAAAGCCTCCCGCGTTTAAAGAGTGAGGAGAAAAGGGGGGGGGGGGGAGAGAAAAAAAAAAAGAGAGAAGAGGCTCTCTGTAAAAATCAGAATAAACCAAAGGCGGGATCATCTTCTCCACTTTTGCTCCGTTGGCGCTCAATCAAAGGCGGTAGTAAAACGGACTCCGCAGCCGGGAAGTTCACAAGGAGTCGATTCAAAGGCGGCGTTATATCACTTCCCCATCTCGTGCTTTTATGAGGAGCTAAAAAAAAAAAAATCCCTTTGTCCTCTCGCCGTTTGCTCTCCTTTCACCGGTCACCTTAATTTCACCCCCATCTCCATGCACGCGCACACACACACACACCAGAGGAAGAGAGGACGTCCTCATCTCGGGACGCGCGCTCGCGTAATTTCCACCCTCGACCGGACGTCGGGGTTGACGCGGGCCGAAGTGGCAATGGAGCTGCTTTCAAAAGGAGCTCCGCCCCGCCCCCTCCGACAGAAACGAGGAGATCTGCCACTTCGGAAAAGATGGTGGTGGGGCGGGGGGGGGGGGGGGCACATTTTTTTTTTTTTTGGAGAACATTCCCCGAGTCATGTGAGGAACCGAGCACAAAGCAAACGGAGCGAGTCTGGCGAGCAGATGACAGAATGAGGTTGGCTGAACGCTGCTGTTTAGCGGCGGCAGAAAAACGTTGATCGTTTGCGTTTTCTAAAAAAGTGCCGCGCGTTCCTCGAGCCTCGGTGAAACGCTCGGGTCGACGTCTCTCCTCGCTCCGCTTCTCTCGCAAAGCGTGCGCTGAAATATCCAGCTTTTTGGCAATAAGGTCCTCGTACCTCTCCCGGATCAACCAGTCAAAAGTTTGGACACACCTTATGCAACTTTTTTTTTTTTTTTTTGTATCTTGCGTACAACTTTCTACACTGCAGATAAATACTGAAGACATCAAATATAGGAGCAAGATTTACGTAATCACGCGGCAAAGAAAGACACGTAAAATAACTCTGAAAATGCTTTTCATGAAAGAACGGTGGCTAATTTTGATGCATTTAAATATAAAATGTTTGTTATTTTACACTGTCATTGTTGCCTGCATAATTCCATGTGTGTTCATATGTAGTTTTGATGCCTTCGGTGACAAACTGCAATGTCAATAGTCATGAGAATGAAAGAAAAGACATTAAATTCAGGGTGTGTCCAAACTTTTGACTGGTAGTGTGTATGTGTGTGTGTGTATATTTATCAATTTTAAATATGTAGACCTGTTTTTTTTAACGGCCATGAAGTCAGCCTGTGTGCTATTTATCATTGGAGACAGTTTCAATACATTTCTTTCTGGTTTAGCACGGTTTGCGGGCCCTAGGCTAGCGCAAGTGAACCGTCTTTGCTAGCTTGCAAACAAACAATCTTTGCACCCGAGGCAAATACATTCTAATGCAACACTATCGATAGAAATGTCCGCGTTGATAGAAAAACTGTTCGAGGCGAAGCCCCCCCCCCTCTTTATTGCCGAGATCATTGGCATTACATTTTGAGGGACTAGAACTGAACCCTGAACCACAGCTTTAATGAATTCTTTTTTTTTTTTGCTAACTGAAGTAACAATATCTTTGCAAAATGAAGTATGAAACGGTCTGAAAATTTGAATAATAGACCTTTAAATAAATTGAAGTTGACCATTGATCCAAGCCTTTAAAATTATTCTCGATTTAATGAATGGAAGAACAAACCAAAAAAAAAAGCCAGAGAACAGAGAACAGCAGAGTTAAGATATGTGGATATAATGATAGATGGGGCATTGCACTCTGCTTAATACAAGTCGCTTCTTTTAACTGCGCAGTACCATATTGGGGATAATAAAACATAAAGAAGGATGGTTAAACAAAACACAATGACGCAACAACAATATATTCCTCATTTCTCCAAGAATAATAACAAAAATGCCCAGAAACTATATCTTGGTGAGAAGGGTTCGTGTGTCACAGGACGACACACACACAAAAAAAAAACATTAATTACAAAGCACAGGTAATACACATAGAGACGGATGACAAGAAGGCAGGCAAAAAAAAAGGAAAAAAAAAGTCTGATTGATAGAAAAACATAGGGATGCACCGATACCACTTTCTAACAGAACGAGTAGAGTATGAGCACTTCATGTCAGTACTCACCGATACAAATACTTAATTAAGGCCACGACACATTATAGAATTACTTAAATTTTCTTTTTATTTTTTTAAATTGTCCACAGATGTGTTGTGTGTTTGCAGCTGGTATCAGTGTCGTAGTATCGACACACATTTTAACAGTACCGATACTGGTATCGGTGCATCCCAAGACAAAAAAAAAGGAGATAAATGAGGGCAGGAGGGAGAAGCAAAAGTGAGCGCAGCCGAGTTGGTAACTTCCTGTTTGCCATGGTTGCTCTACTGACTGGATGCGCTGCAAGGTCAGCCCCTCCCACCCCACACCCGGTCCTCCACTAGGCAGCCAAGTCACTCGTATAGCTGCCAACACAGTTTCACTCGCACATATCAGAGCATCCAGTAACTGGCAGTGTCCACCTACACGCGGGACTCGCAGGTAACACAGGTAGCATTGGCAGGTTACCACAAACGCACACCAGTGCGGTTTCCATCCTTTCAGCTCGACTCCCTTAAAATTACTAGTGAACTTCAGAAGCTTGACGGCGAGCTGAGGCGGCTGGTCGGATTTGATGGAGCTTCTCCACTCTGAAATATTGCAGATCCAGCTCGAGCTCAAACCCCGATTGTTCTCTAGCCGTTCAGTACAGATCGGCCCGATCCAGTCAGTGCCATTTGAGGAGAGGGAGGCCGGGGGGGGAGTGGGCATGTAGGGTCTAGTAGCTCTTTCGTGGGGTTAACGCAGTGTGTAGATCCGTTTGAAAACCGGGGCAATTTGAATAAAAGGGCCGTTGTCTTGCGCAAATGTTGAGATCGCACCATTAAGTGGCCACCGCGGTGGGATACGTGGCAAAGGACGACTCGGGGGGGGGGGGGCCATAACGGGAAGCAACGGTGCTCCGGTTCTGGCCAAACCGGGCCCGTCTTTGCGTCTCGCCAGACCGTGGCACAATGGGAGCGGCGGCGACGTTTATTTTCTAATGAGCGATTAATTAATGCCCCAGACTCGACCCCATTTTTCCAGCTGGATTTCCCCCGGATGAAAGGAAAGGGCAGGGATAAAGGAGACTGGAGGCTCTTTTCCTCCGCTGGGAGTGCCAGCCATACATTGTGAAGGAGGGAGAGGGGGGGAAAAAAAGGGGAGATAAAGCAGGCAGCAGAGGAAAAAAAAAGAAAATTCCAGATTGTTACACAGAATGTAAGAGGCAGCTGCTGCTGGTGGTGGTGGTGGTGGGTTGGTGGGCGGCTGAGGAGTCGCCGGCCAAGGACAAAGAGCTGTGATTTAACAGGTCGTTTGACCTCCACAATCAGTGACAAATTAAATCTCTGGCTCTTTCATTTTGTTTTTACGGGACGCTTTGGAGTGTCACAACGTAAACACTGACTACTTGGCATAAAAAGTTGAGCAATTTGGGGCTTCGGACTTTAGCAAAACGGAAAAGACAGAAGATATTTGCCCATTCGGCTGCGGAGTGAACGCTGAACTCACATGACAGCTGCCTTTTTTTTTGATTGTAGCTGTGCAATGGCTTGTTGCTGCTTTACGTAGCTATCAGATGGCAAAACATGGTCTCGGTTATCTGAAGGAATTGCTCGTCACTTTTAGCCGACTTATAAAGCAGATTTATTAAAGACTTGCTTCACATTGAGATGGAGACATCGGCGGTCTCCACGACAAACACGCCTGGACCGCGAGGTTCTAGTGTAGCGTAGGCACCTGCCTAGTAGATCTGCTCCGCTGGATGCGTCTGACGGATGAGTCAAAAACGGGGCTATCAGTCAACAAGAAGTGAACAGTCAAGGATCTCCAAGGCACTTTTAAGGCAAAGCAAAAACAATCACGTTTCTGGGTAACAAAAGGTTGCTTTAAACTATAATTGTTCATAGCATCAGAAAAAAAAAAAATCCTTCCTTTTAAAACGTTTAAAAAATGTGCCTATTAACAGGTTCATACAAATCTCTGCATTCAGTTTTTTGTTTTTTTTGATATATTTTTCTTTATCTGGAAAACAGTCATTTACAGTTCACCCTCCTGGAGTTTGAACCTCAGGAGTAGAACGGCCTCCCTTTCTCCGAGCCCTGGAGCCTGCTGAGTTTGGCGATCTGAGTGGGCGACGGCGGGACGTCTTGTCTGTAGGGGCCCTTGGGCCTGGGCGCTGCCTGCGAGGGCGGCTGGCTGCTGTCTCTGTTGTGGGTGTAGGTGCCGCCGCCGCGGGGGGCCTCCTGGGCGGTGGGGAGAAGAGCGGGAGGAGGAGGAGGAGCAGGAGCAGGAGCAGGAGGCCTGGCCTTGGCGGCCTCCTGCTCCCTGCGCCTCTGCTCCTGCCTCAGCAGCTCCTGAGTCTCCAGCAGGACGCGGGTGTTGACGTTGGACGCGCCGACGTAGCAGTTCCGCGAGCCGGGTCCGCTGGGGTATCGCAGCGGGGTCTCTTTTGCTGGCTGGAATCCCTCTGGAGTCGCGTACGTTTTGTCCCATGAGCTCTGGGGTGCAGCGGTCTTGCCGGGTTGCCTGACCACAGGAAGGAAGGGGGGGGGGGAGAAGCCTGGGTTAAAAATGAAACACTTGTGCGAGGCTCGCTAAGCAGATTCTACACGGAAAATGGACGGCACCATTTTTCCTCTTAGAGAGAGAGGGAGAGAGAGAGACCTAAAGGTTTGAGTTTTTTTTTTTTTTTGAGAGTATCTGGACAGTATAAGTATGTAATCGTTTGATTAATTTGCAATTAATCGCAGTTAACTCAGGACACTATGCGATTAAAAAACGTAATCGACTGACAGCCCGAATATATATGTGTGTATATATACACATACATGCACCTACATAAACATACGCACAGGAGCATCTACCATCTACTGATATAGATATATATATATAGTCCAGACTTGTTCTTGTATCACGAGAACAAGTCCAGTTGCCTTGACTTAACCCTTCGACTTTAAGATGAACTGAGAACCTTCACAGACAAACATATACACATGAGGTCATAGTTATTGTAAGAGTTTATGATAGAACAAGCCCTTAGGATGAGGATGTACCCGCTTACACGTCCTTGACATGTCACAAAGAAGGGAGGATGCATTAGTGCTGTTCATGTTTGGGGGGGGGGAGGGGAGGAAAAAAAAAAAAAAACCCTAAGAAAGACAGCAAAGAGGAAGCCGTTACAGCCGGCTGCGCGAACACACTGAATCACGCGAGCGTGCACCGAGACTTAAAAGGGGGCCAGGAAGCAAAACGGGCCGAGCCTGAAGCGCCCACAGGACTTATTAGTTCCACACGGTAAACAGGCACAAACGTCAAAAAAAAAAAAAAACCTCCCTGAGAAAAACGTCTCCGTTCACTCATTTAACTCATTTGAGAAACGCAGGCCGCCGCACTTAATGCGCAGACGGCGGCGGTCTGACCCGTCCAGAGCTTTGGGTGACGGCGGGAGGAGCCTCGCCGGCCCCCGCCGTGCACTCGAGAGGCGCTTGAGGCCGGCAAGGCTTTTAAGGCAGAAATGCCTAAAATCTCATCCGGCGCCGTCTCATTTCGGGGGGAGGGCTGGGAGCGACGTAGGGCAGGAATCGGACGCACCGGTCAGAGAACGTGGGTCTCTGAAAGTCCAGCTGACTAGAAAAAAAAGGCAATAGATGCTTATTTCTTTCAACTTTGAGAAGAAGAAAGAAAAAAAAAAAAACACCCTGTATGCTCATTTTTTTTTTGTTTGTTTCATTAAAAAAAAGGATTGGTGAGAAAATTAAGATGAATTGCGTAGCCAACCGCCGAGATAATTTGTTTTGAGTAATTTGCATCAAAGGGCCCCATTGTGTGACGTCGACTCGCCGTTTGCTGCGTTTCTGTTCTGATCTACATGCATTTTTTTTTTTCTTTTGGTCGCTGGGCTATGAGGCAGACTGTGGCACTCGAAAGGCCTCGTCACTTTCAAACAACGAACACACGAGGAGAGGGACACCAAAAAATAACCTCCAAGGACTATGTCTCGGTGAACTTGGCCCCAATGTAATTCACAGACTGCACTCTGGCTGTTGGGTAAAGTTGGAGAAAAACTTATTGCCGTGGTGGATGTTCTGAAATACCGACAAGGTGTTGACAAGATAGTGAAACATGGATCAGAAGTCTGGCTTTTCTTTCCTCAGCACACCCATACCACATCCATACAGACACGACCGCAACGGCGCGATTACACAGCGGGCCTAAATGAAAAAATTAATTACAACGGAAATTCTCACAGCAGCGCTGGATTAAATCCAATAATCAGTTATAACTGCGTCAAAAAAAAAAAAAAAACAATAAGCAGCATGCTTGATTAGCGAGAACACAGGGTAAATCAAATGGTTGAACCAGCTCAGTGGTTGGATTTAATAAAACATTAAAAAAAAAAAAAAAGTTTTGAATTTCAACTTTGTTCACGGAATCAAAACTTCAACTTTAATCTCAAACATCGGGACTTCATTTTTAAGTTTTGGCTTTGATCTCGAAATAGAATTTATTTTTTTCTCTCTCTTCTTTTCTTGAGGTGGCCCCAACGCACTTTTGCAAAAAACGTCAGAGGATGGATGAAGCAAAGGAAAAATAAAGAACAATATTGTGCCGTGAATGACTGTGCCTTTGCGAGAGCCGTGGGAGCATTTCAGCTATCTCCCCTGCAATGCGCCACACTAGTGTTGTTGTTGTTGTTGTTGTTGTTGCGTGCTAGCACGTTTCGCATTTCATGTTTCACCGCATGCGTGCGTGGGCGTGCGTGCGCGAGGAGCATGTGTAAGTACAAGCATAATTGGTGGAGGGACAGATGTAGGGACAGACTGCAGAGAGAGGCCCCCCCCACCACCACCACCACCACATGCTCCGTATCTGGGGTGTGCTGTCTGGGCGAGACGCCACGCGTTTACACCCCGGCCTGGCTCGCCCTGCTGGCTGCGGCGCTCCGAAGAGCGAGGCACCTAGTTAGAAAACCTCCTGTACGAATCCTGTCCTAACTCTTCACTTTTTCAAGGCATGGGAAGAGAAAAAAGGGGAGACTTAGAGGGGGGGGGGTTAGGTTTAGGATTGGGGCAATGAAGGTTAGGGTTGGGGGAAGTAAGGGTTAAGGGAAGGAAGATTGGGTTAGAGGAAGGAGGGTGAGGGTTGGGAAGATGGGTTAGGAGGGTTAGATTTTTGGGTTAGGGTTAAAAGACAGAGGGTCAAGGTTAGGGGAGGAACGTTGGGGGTTAGGGTTAGCTGGTTAGGGTTAGGGAAGCAGAAAGAGAACAGATTGAGGTGTCCACCCAGCAAGCCATGTAATTGTGATTAATGTGTGCGTGTGGGGGCGAGGGGTGGTGGTTCTCTTATCGTCTCCGCTCCTCCGCAAGGATATGTCACAAAGTAGATTAGTTGCATTGCGAAGAAGAAGAAGAAGAAAAAAAGGAGCCGGAAAACATTCCATGGCAACAAGCGAGGTAAATTTAGAGTGACGGATCATAACAAACAAAGCCAGGAAGTTGGCTCACGGAGCACAACGCGGCCTCCGTGTGTTGCTTTTAAAACAGCTGGGAAGTATCAGGGTTTATGGAGGAGGAGGAGGAGAAAAAGGAGGAGGAGGAGGAAGCCCAAATACGCATACATGAACACAGAATTAATTAAGACGGCTGGGGGGGGGGGGGGGAGGATGAAAGTAGCAAGTGAACATATGTCAGAAATAAACTGTCTGCAAACCCGCTTTAATGTTTCCTTTCCAGTCTGCGAGTTCTGGCCGACCACGAGGAGCCGGCAAAGCTACTGGCAGTTTACATGGACCAGCGTTAAGAGCTTTATCTTGGACCGTATTCTTGTGTGTGTGTGTGTGTGTGTGTGTGTGTGTGTGTGTGTGTGTGTGTGTGTGTGTGTGTGTGTGTGGGAAGGGAGGGGGGCTTTGAGTGTGTCTCTTTTAAGGGCTAATCAGCAGTCTCCATTTCCCACTAACACACTCATTCCTCTCCCGGGCCCCTCTCACCCTCCACTGCCTGTCACAGCTAATCCTACTCCGACAACAAGCCTTCATTAGTGCCCCCTTCAATCCCTACATCCCAGACATTGGGCTAAGCCTGGTCCGTCATCAGATAACCAGTCACCATGACTTCTTCTGGAAGCTCTTTGGGAAGAGTCCTTCGTTCTTTCTTTCTTTCTTTCTTTCTTTTTTTTTTTTAAATGGAACGCCTCCTTTAAAACTGAAACGCCTGATTTGCTCCGAGCTCCCCGTTTTTTGAGGCGCAAGGTTGGGGATGATTTCCAAAAGGGAGGTGGTCGGCTTCTTAATCTGGGGATGTAAGGCTTGACGCTCTTTAATGAGAAGCCTTGCCGAGACGCTGGCTTTTGGGGGGTGGCGGCGGCGGGTGGGGGGGGGTCGGGGCCGTGACCAGGGTCAAACGTCAATCCTGAGCTCATGGCTTCGCTGCTGAAAGACGCAACGAGATTATGAGAGGAATGCATATCAAAGACCGTCCTCGCCTGGCTCCTCGCCTGGCCTGGACAAACTTTCCCAAGAGAAGGAATTTTTCTCAGACGACGGGGGCAGGGGGGGTGGGGGGAGGTGCCGGAGGCAGAAGTCGCAACGTACGCGATGCCGGCAGATAACACCTTTTGAACGGGACGCATAGATCGGCCCGTCTCATGCGGTTCCGCATCGATTGTGCGTCCTCGCGGACCGTGAATCCATAACCATGGACAGGAACATGTTTTAATCGATCCGACTGTCGACTCGGAGACGGCAAAGTGAGAGGAGGATATGAAGGCTAAGGGAAAATTATTGCTGGGGGGGGTGCGTAGGGGAGACTGAAAGCACAGGGGAGGCTCTTTCAAAAAATGTAATGAACACACACACACACACACACAAGCGTGTGGTGTGGTCTGTCTTTGTTTTTACTGGCAAAGCAGCAGAACTTAAACAACCATCAGTAACTCTCGACAGCGTCGGGGATAAATATAATTCCGTCACAACAAACTAAGCTCGCGCTGGACTGTTTTCAGTGCCGTAAACGTCGGGATGGGAAAGAGGGAACGGCGCTAATTTAATTTGAAAAGACGCAAAGTCCTTTCGTCGGTTAGCATTAGTCCAGAATTTGTATCTTTGCTGACTTTGAGGGCTGAAAAGCTTAAAATGAGGAAATTGCCTCCAGAGAGTGCCGCGGGATTGTTTTTGAATACACATGAAATGCAGATGGGAGAGATGAAAGCTTAACACCTCGAGATGTAGGATACGGTAAGCCTTATTGGTGTGTCTCTGACAAATGTGCAAAGGAATCGGAAAAGGGAGATTCAAGATAAAAAAAAAAAAAAGAAAAAAGAAGGGGGCAGAATGCGAGAGAGAGAGAAAAACTCCATGCAAACCCGATGTTGGAGGGTATATATGAACAGTACAAAAGAAGTGTGTGTGTGTGTGTGTGTGTGTGTGACAACCTCTCCGTCAGGGTCAACACTGACTTAATGAAGTTGAGTATCAGTCAAATAATTTCAAGCGATTACATTAAAAGATTTCACTCAAAGAGTTTTCGCAAAAAGAACGATTTGAATGTCTGGAGATAAAGTTAAAAGTGGCTTTGTGGTGATCGACTTTGTAGGCAAGAAAAAGAAATGCATTAGGACGGACAAAAAAAAAAGAAAAAAGAAGAGACCGTGGGGGGGGGGGGATTAAAAGGCGAGAAAACGCAAATGTGAAGTGGATGAAAATGGAAAGGGTCAAAATTAGGAGGTTTTGAGAAAGGGACAGGGAGGAGACGAGAGGTCGCGGTGAGTGGAGGGGACGTGGACGGTCCGACAGATTATTCTCACCGTGGCAGCGAGCTGTACTGTCGCTGCGTCTGCTGGACGCCGTCCCGGTCCGCCTGCTCCTCCTTCTGGGCCTGGGCGTCGACCGTCACCGAGTGGCGTCCGCTTGGCATTTCCGACCCATTGCTCATCTGACGGGGACAAAGAGGAGGGTGTTCCGTTTAAAGTTCACGCACAAAGAGGCCGTAAGCCGCATCGTCAACTTTCCGCAGCGCGGCGGGACAAAGACCTCCGGGCAGAAAGAGAAGCGCGGCTCCGCCGAGGCAAAGCGGGTCCCCAGGGGAACTTTAGTTTTGGCCCCGGCGTGTCCGTTGGGCTACGTGAACATTTTTGCTCTGATGTTCTCAATGACGTAGCACATATTTTTAAAAACACAACGCGCACGCACGCACGCCGCCTCGGGGAACAGGTTGTTCTCCGTTGGTAGTCCGCGATGACAACGGTATACCGATAAAAGCTCCGAGGCTAGTTGAGGTTAGGTCCCGGTAAATTAATTCCGGGAAAGGAAATTAATCAATTATGACATTTTCATCGAGATAGCATAAACTCTGTGCTACGTTTTCAAAGTAGAGCGAAGGGACGGAAAAAAAAAAAAAAAAATCCAGAGGGGGAAGTCGACAGTTAATGATAACAAACCATAATTTCCTGCCAAAGAAGATTAATTGCGTCTTTCTTATGATAAGCGGAGCAGTCGGAGAGATTTTGTAACATTAAGAGCGCTGCGTTGTGGGTATTGAATAGAAAAATGCTTTTAACGCTAATGTTGTGCGTGCTTTTCCAACGCTTTTCTGAAGTTGTAAAGAGTGTGTGTGTCGAATAGAAAAATGCGCCTTCATCACCAATTTTGTTTTCATCTCTGGACAAACTGTGCAGAAAATCGACGTGACGTCAGGGGAAACGGGAATTTGAAACATGCTTGCAAAGTAAGGTGGTACGAGGGAGTCAAGGGCATGATTGAATGGATCCGTGGGGCTGAAGGTGCGTTGGTAGATACCATAAGAACTTGCTGTAAACCTATCGTACTCTCAAAATGGCCCCCGTCCTCACTTCCAACGTTACAATGACGGCTCTGTGAACACTGCATTTCATTTTCAATAACGGGCCCCTCCATCTTCCATAAACACAGCAAAGGGATCTTGGATCAGCGAAGAGAACAAAACTGTTTAGAATTTTTTTTTTTTTTTTCCCGGGCTGGGAGCGACAACGGAGCGACGCAAATCCATAGCAGATGACGAGTGAGTGAGGCCGGAAGGAAAGCAAATTGTTATTTCACATAGGTTAATGTGTTTCAGAGAAAGCGACCGCACGCACGAGACTGAAAGTTTGATTTTTTTTTTTTTGAGGAGCCGAGGAATCTGAAGGCGTCTCCGGCTTCGCTTTGGCTGGACGGCACCGCGACAAAGAGCGCAACGCTTTGGTGTCGGTGGAAATCAGCCGGCATAACGGCATTATCCAGGGTGGCACAATCAGATTATTCCACGTTACACTTGGAAGACAACGCGGCATAAAACATGACATTTGTCGAAATCGAATCAGGGGGAGACGTCCGTGTTGGTTCTTATCCAATAACGTGGAAAAATTACGTCGACGGGGTTTTTTTTTATTTATTTTTTTTTATTGCTCGTTTCCTTGGTGATGTCACAGAGCCGAGGAGGGGAGGGGAACGAAAAAGAAGAAAAAAAATCTCCACCTGATTAAACATACAATCGTTCACAGATGGCAAGCAGGGGAGGACATAATTATGACAATTACTGCAGCTATCAAAAATCGGAGCGCAGCTGGGAGAGAGTCAGTCGTTCACAACAAGAGTAAAGAGCCGGAGTGTAATATTTCTGGGTTCAGGGCTGATCACAGACCTTTCACATATCAAAGCAGGATGCCGTGATAGGTCAGCGCCAACATATGGCTTTAGCGCCCACACTGCACATGAGGTCTATATTGGTAGGCCGCCGCGTAGGGAAGGGTTCTCTCTTCTTTCTTTTTTTTTCTTTTGAAAGAGCAGCCGCGCTTGAACGCAAACACACATGTGGAAAACATTTAAGTTACCAACAGGCAGCGAGACCTGACAAAAAAGCTGCTCGGAAATAAGAAGAAAAAAAAAAAAAAAAAGAAAAGAAAAAAGCCCCCCCCCCCCCCCCCCACCCCCCCTTGAAAGTCCTCACACAAACCAATTCCGTCAATTTATTACAGGCAAGCGAAGTCCATTTGCGGTCGCAAGAGTGTGTAGCTTTAGGCAGGGAATCCATCTGGGAAGCAAGTGGTGTGGTCTGCTATTTCAAGGCCTGCGGACCCCGGGAACTTGAACTGGAAGGCGGTTTCATTGCCACTTAAGCACTCTGGCACACGCAGAGAGCTCCGGTGGAACATGTGTTCCCTCGCGTTCTGCGCGGAGATAAGTGCGGGCGCGTCTTCGGCAGAGCCCAACTGCGATTGTTGAGACTCGCTTGGCGTAGCGAGCTGCCGTTTGCGTCAATTGCATTCCTGGCGAAGCTCGCCGCGCTCGCAAACGTGCACGCGAGGATTGAGCGGCATCAACAACACAGCTCGACAAGAGATGATACACGGCAAGTGAATTATGGATCTTTGCAATCGACATAACTGATATAGAGGTGAATAAATATTAGACCTGGTATATGCATATATCTATATATCTATACGTGTGTGTGTGTGTGTGTATGTATATATATATATATACACATATATATATATATATACATACATATACATACACATGCATACACGTGTGTGTTTGTGTGTGTAATAGGGGTGTCAGTTGATTAAATGTTTTAATCGTGATTAATCGCATCCGTGTCCTGAGTTAACTCGCGATTAATCGCAAAGTAATAGCAATTTTTTTTTTTACCCTGCTCTATATGTAACTTAAGATATTTCTTTTCTATATTTACTTTGCACTGAGCCAGTTTCTCAAACAGACAAGTCATTTTCTGACAAACGGGGGCACTTTGCAGCATTTCCGCCTCCGGTTATTGGCGCGTCAACTTAACGTGTGTGTATTCATTCACAATCAACCATTCCAGTGTCTGACTGCCGAGATCTCAGGCATCGCAACACAGGGATCTGCGTGTCGTGCCGCTCTGTAAGGAGCCCAAGGTCACGCAACAGCTCTTAAATCCACCCAAAGCTCCCTGGGAAGTCGACCGAGGGTGCCTGAAATTGACTTTGTGAGTCAACATTCTCACATGATAAGAGGGGCGCAGCCACACAAAGCCGCGACAGCGACCGTATGTTTGGTTTAAGCCCGAGCTGGCGTCGACGCAAAACTAATCCTTGTGGACACGCGGGTGCCGGTAGCAGGAGATGCAGCGATAATAAAAAATAATAATGACGGAAAAAGAAAAAAAAAATCCGGAGAATTCCCATAAATGGGCGGCTTTTACGAGCTGCCGTTTGATCCAGGAACAGGAACAGCGTGGCGCTAACACTCCTCTGTGTGGTCACGATCATTGGCCCACCAACCCCGCAACAAACAGTGATTTTTACAACCAATTGAGACGGAGGGAAAGACTGAAAGAAAGTAAAACTCTTTGGAGAAAAAAAAACGCACCCCGGCTCTCTGCTGAACATCTGGAGATCGCGTCTGGGGGCGGAGAGCGGCAGGGGTGGGACGAGAAAAAACATGCCGGGCCTAATTGTGTGTATCTTGGCTGCGGGGCGACATGATCGACAGGGCTTCTCGCGTCCCAGGTCATTATTCTATTAAGGAGGGGGCGGGGCGGAGTTGGAGCGCTGACCTCGGCGCTGTTGTTACAAGCACTCGCAAGAGACGAGTCTAAATTAGGTAGACTACGGAACACGCTCCCCCCCAACCAAACTCCACCTGAAGCAAGTCGAGGTCGAACTGGAGCCTCGCACCGTGTTCAGGTTCTCCGCAGAACACGGTCGTCGTTATCGCCTTCATTTCACCGCCAATCTGCCCTGCTGTTAGAGGCTGATATGTAGATTGTTCATCTTCAACACACAGGTTTTATCCCTAGGTCGCAATTTTAAGGGCTGTCTGAACACGACCATCTGATTTTCATTTGCATATTTTCAAGTCACGAGAATCTCCCTGGCGACAGCAAAAAAAAAATAAAGCTGTATTTTTTAGCCTCCTGTGAAAAACAAATTGCTCTTTTTTTTTTTTTTTTTTAGATTATTACTATAGCTGATGTCATGTTGGCCCTTAAACGTGTTTGGAATGAAGAAGACCAAAACAAAGGTGGTCTCAGAGCGCGAAACACAAAACACCGGGCTAAGTGTGTGGCCACCTAAAAGGGAGAGATTTTGGCAGGCGAAAGTAAATAGGTTGGAATTTTTTCTCATCAACGGGGAGTTTGTGAACTGGCCCGAGGCTCTTTATTGTTTGGAAAAACAAAGTCATTGATCAAGTGCTACATCACATGTAAAGTAAATTCATCGGTTGGGACCTGTGATTCTGCATTCAAGGGCTCGTTTTAGCGAGTTCACATGCAACACGCTCATGGAATGAGTCCACAAGCTGGAGTTTCAATCATCGAAGACCTGACCTAGACCTGATCGGCCAAAGAGCAGATCAAATTGCTTGCCGTAGTTCCGGGCAGATGCATTCTTGGCCTGAGCTTTCGGCCATTGGAACTTTACGGGTTTGTTTATCGCTAACCTGGATAACGAGAGGAAGGACGTAAACGAGTGCCTGTCGTCTTCCTTCGGACAGCAGGTTCAGAGCTGTGAATAACAGTCTGACCACTCTGGGCAAAAAAAATGAACGGGTTGACGCGGTTTTTATAATGAGAGCGCAGCGGGGAGACGAGCTAACCACGTTAGCCTCTGAGTTGTGGCCCGACGTCCTCCATCGACACTTGGAGTTTTATTAAAGAAGGCTCACAGTTTAAAGGGACTGTTTCTTTTTTTTCTTTTTTTTTTTTTACAGCCGCCCTGAGGGGATTCCAGTACATCATAATCTAAGTCACAGTTTGAAGATTTCCTTGTGGCGAAGATCCAACATCAGAACACGTCACCTCATATCTCCCCCTCTGCTTTGTTTCAAAAGCGCTCGGCCCGTCTGACTTGCAACAGTTCCTTCAGCTCCCTTTTATCAGCACCAAAACATAACATGTCTGCGCCTGTATCTTTCCCTAACAAGGTCTGACATTCTGAAGCCCTTTCTCAAAGGACTGCAATAACATGAAAGAGGCCTAATAAAATAGACTTCAAAACTCTAGGGCCGGGCTTCATCGTATTACCAGCGGAACAGACGAGGACGCTCGACAATGTCAACAATCGCAGGCAATTAGGAGCTCAGAGGCTCACGGAGACAAAGGGGGGGAGGGAGACTCCGAATGTGCTGAGCTGTTAACATCTCATTTCGGTCGACGAGAAGGAAAAGAAAACGGAGCCGGGAACGTGCCGCATTTTCGGATTCTTAACCAGGAATATGACAAACATGGGCAATCCGGCTGAGAAATTGGCCTCCCGCGAGCAAAAAAAAAAAAACCACAAGTGAAAAATTGTTATGCCGAAGACAAACTCATTCAGCCATTTAGAACCCGAGCAGGTCGCTCCCCCCCCGCCCCCTCGCTCGCTACATCGAACCCTCCTCTCCAAACCAATTTTAACCGACAGACTGACACTCGGAATTCGCTGAGAAAATAAAAAAATAAAAAATTGGGACGGCAAATATTTGAAATTCAAGGGCTCTGGCGAGCAATTTGAACAATAGCTCTGCTTTGGTTTGGAGAGGTATTTAGCTGTCTTTGCCTTCCAAGCCAGGCCAGGCCAGGAAAGTAAATGAACTAAACTCTGCTGTTTCTGATGCGGTATTTCAATAGAGAAAGAGTATGAATATTCTTAAATCTTAGATATTATAATTAACGTCACTTGCTTTTGACGGACTTTATGGGTTTGACTCCTTCACAGCATGTCATTAAAGTCGGATTTTTTTGACTGGACAATTAATTTCGAGGGAAAACAGAGACACGTTAATGGTGTTGGAGCATGTCAAAAGCACTGGCGAGACAATATGGACTGGGGGAGATTACAGACAAAGTCCTTCTTTACTTTAAACTTCAGGCACACTTGGACTTTGAGTGCGCAACACAGGGAAAAATGTAATCAAGTCCGGATGTATTAACAATGTCATTAACTCGATAACATTTTCCCAATTATGGAGAGTAAATCCTATTGTTAGCGCAGATCCATCACAGGAAAGGGGAACCGCTTAAGACAAAAACTCGCTTCTAAATTAAAAAAGCTAATTCAAAAAATCCACTTTAATCAAGTTTAATGAAATTTCAAATGAACGCTTGAAGTAAACATTGTCTTCCAATCTATTTTTTTCACGCCTGACTCAAAAGACCCGACGTGTCTTTAGATGTTTTGTCTCCTTCCTGCTGCCAGCGTGTCACCTTTCTAACGCAGAGAAGACACGCGGATGATGAATTAGCAATTTGTTTCAGGGTTTTGAGGGTGCAAAGAATAAAATGTGAGAAACTAACCAGAGATCTTCTGCAAGTGGTGTGGGAGCATCGCGGAAATTGGGAGCTTTGTCGGCAAGAGTTTGGCAGTAAAGGAGCATTGACAGTAACGCGTGATTGAACTTCACTGAACACACTGATGCCAGGTCTCAAATTGTGTCGACTCCATTTTGTTTCTTCGATTCGAAAGAATCGGAATTTGTGAAAAGTATGAAAAGAAGCATCAAATTAGCAATTCGCGTTTCTCCCTCTACCTGAGTCGCGCATGGGGAGCGCGCTGTGGAAAGCAGTCTCTGGATCTGGCTCAACATGACCGAAATTAACCAAGCGTGAGAGATCCATTAATCAGACAGCAGCTTTGGAGACGCACCACTGAAGTGCCCAGCCCAGCGGTGCATCGCGCGGAATCGCTCCCGATGCATTTCTGCTCTGCCAGGCTCAAGAGCCGCTTCCAGTCAGACACTCACCCACGGCTGGTTGAAGCTGTAGGCGTGTCGCTGCTGCTCCTCCTGGTCCTCCTCCTGCTTGGCCTGCTGGAACTCGTGCCGCAGCTTCTGTATCCGGTCATGGTTACTGGGGACCATCTCCCTGCAGGAGCGGGAGGGAAGCAGTGCGTGAGAGGGTGGATCCATACGTCATTCGGATGTGTCAAAGTTTACTTTGGTGTGAAAAAACTCAGGCACAAACACGCGGCCTTGGGAGGTTTTCAGCCACTCCAAAAAAAATTTCCAAAGTGCTTGGCGGGCGTGATCTTGATCTGCGTACAGGTTATTTAATGCCGGCGACATGATCTCTTTTTTTTTTTTTAAACTAAACTAAAAATAAAATCGCACATCTTTATGCCATTAATTTTCATGGCAGACTCTAGAGGAGTAGCCTTGCAAGTTGAACCATCTGTGTGGTTGCCAGGAGACAAGAACAAGATACTCCGAGGCCCAACCAACACCTGGCTAGGAGTGCTGTCACTGACCTGGGTATCAGCGAGCTAGTCAGTACATACTTTGATTATGTGCATTATGTCTTCAGTTCTTCATATGATAAGACGAGTCACACACACGCCACCCAGTGACACTTCTGAGGAAGGCAGCACAAACTAGAACCCTTGAGTGTACAACACAAACCTCGTCAGTCGCTTCTTACGGCATGATCTGTCTTAGCATATACTTTTGAAAAGAGCACTGAAAACAAGGAAAAGGCAGACTTTTCAAATTTATGAAGGATTCATTAGCATGATAGACACGTATTATTTTTGTATTATTATTATTATTATTGTTAGATTAAGTTTGAATAATATAGCTTAAGGAACTATATCTATCCATCTATCACGACTGTCAGTCGATTAAAAGTTTTAATCACGATTAATCGCATTAAAGTTAGTAGAGTTAATTCACAATTAATTGCAAATGCAGTGCAATTTTTTTGCAATTTTTTTTTTTAAAACCTGCTCTATATGTTAACAAAAAAATATATTGCGTTTCTCATACTTCAGGAAAAATTGGAGACGACTATAATAATTATTTGAAAATGAACCAGATTCCCTCGTGTTTCTTTGAGTGACTTCCTGTCCAGGGTTGCGGACGTCGAGATATATATATATATATGTGTATGTGTGTATGTATGTATGTATATATGTATGTATGTACACACGCGCACACAGAGATGAAGGGGCTCTGTGCATTCTCCCGACGCACCCTTGATCAGATCTATTTTAATACCTGCCTGACATCTCTATGCGCACTTGCTCTCCCTCCAAGCCGCCAAACATGCCATGCATCCGCCCGTCGCTCAAAGTGTCCCTCATGCACCGTTGTGAGTGACGCGCGTCCCCCTTTTAAGACTACAGAAGAATGTTGGCCTTTTATGGTCGGTAGTCACTAAACACTGTGGAAAGCCCTCATTTACATCTCCTTCATTTAGAGGCTTTGAAGGGCCTGTCAATAGGAATCAATAGGCTTCCCTCAGCTTAATCAAGCTCTCCTTTTATCAGCGACTACAGAGGGGAGTGCACGACAAAACGCATAATTATGGTCAGACAACTGCCTTAATAATAAGCCTGCGTTTATGCATACCACTAGGATGAAAGTGGCCAAAGGTTAAGAATTTGTGCTGGGGGGGTTGGGGGGGGGTGTTTAGGACAGAATGGGGTTCATAGTTTATGGGAAACAAGAGAGATAACGGTATGACTGATGTTCTTGTGCATTTAATTAGAAAAACTACGTGAGAAAGAGGCCAAGAGAGCTGGAAGCAGTCTCAAAGCACATACAGGTGGCGTCACAAAACGGAGGAACTGATTGCTCATTTGGACCCAAAGGATTGTGGGTGCAATTAATTTCAGATTAGAATGAGCATCCCTGAGACGATAACGGACACGGCAAGGACATGATGCCGATCATGCTTCATTAAAAGCACGATAGATAGCGTCTCGCAACCGGGGGGCGGGGGGGAGCAGATCTTCGCCCCCGTTGGACCGCGCGCACGGCACTTTGGCGAAAGGCAGTCGTCGTCGGGATTCAACCGCCCGATCAAAATCAATCATGTTGGTTACGCTCCGTTTGATTTCCTATAGCTTTGTTTTAAGTGCGGGGGAGAGTGCACCAGGGTGTGTACTCGGGCCTTTTATGTGTGATTGGCAGTTAAGGAGCAGTAGGGGTGAAGGGTTTGTGACATTGCTGCCCCCCCCCCCCAGTGCTCTTCATTATAAAATCGATGTCCTTTTGCACGAGGTTGCAAATAAACCCACTGCAATGTAAAGCACAAGTTTTGAAACTTTAAGCCCGACCAAAAACATAAATAATTACTTATATTGTCAAAGCCAAATTAGAACACAACACCCGGTTAAAACTGGCCAACTTGACACATTTTTTAATTATTTATTTCACTGGTTGAGAGCATGAATATCTGAGTCTACATAACTTCATTGTTA
>NW_027466211.1:192500-207500 GCF_046127955.1 Nelusetta ayraudi
AGTCCAAGCCTATCAGACGGGGGGGGGGGGAGAAAGTTGGAGCAAAGTTGTGAAAGTTTCCCTGTTTTGTTTTTTTCCCCCCCAGTGATCCTCATTCCCAAGTAAAGGGCAAACAAGGCTGGGTCTTTTCAGAGCATCACTAAAATCTGATCTGTGTCCTATTTCTTATCTGATCGGTCTTGATTGAAACTCCATCAGATTATCTCCTGCTTGCTCCGTCCCCTAGTATCTCCACAGTGCAGTTGGGTTTTTTTTAGTTTGGACCCCTCTTGGCAATCTTGGAATGAGTCAAAAGCCTTAACTCATCTTTACTCCACCACCCCTGTGGACTGGCAATTTATTTCAATCAAGGAAAGATGGGGCACATTTTTTTTTTTTGTTAGAAAGGCGGACAGCTGTTGGAGTCCGCTGCCAAGATAGAGAAGAACGGAAGATTTGATCTGCAGCGCTACTGGTCATATTTGAAATGGAAGACGCAAAGATAATACTTTGAAGTCTCAGAAAGAAATGAGCGCATATCAGCGGATCTGCTGCTTGCTGTTCTTGCAATCAAACAGAATTATTTGATATGTACGGCACTCTTAACTTTTTTTTTTTTCTTTTTTCCCCCCACAGATTTTCATAAAAAAATATCTCCTTTAATTTGTTAAGTTTTCGTTCCATTCGCTTTGACTCCGAGTGGCTCAAACTTCCTCTGCGGTTCCAGGGAGAGGTCACGAATTCCCTCCCACAGCCCCTCATTCTCTGCCGCTGGCCCAGTAAGTGACAGCTGCAGGCTGGCCAGAAAGGCCTGATAATACCCCTGGATTTGTCCGGCTATGGCTTGAGCCGTGTCCTTCAGTGACTGATGCAGCGGCAGTGGGCGTCGTGCCAGCACGAAACCCCTGTTTCTTCAAGGGGGGACTGTTGCTGCCAAGCTGGGTGTGAATACCACGTGTTGCTACGGGTGTCTGGCGCTCCTTTCACCGAAAAGCAGCTCGTGCGGGGTACTTGTGGGGGGTGGGGGGTCTAATATGCCATCATTTGGGATCCAACCTGGGATGTGTCGGTAGCGTTGAGTGGAGAGTGATGGGGCGGGGGAGAAGAGTAGCTGTACCCTTCAAAAGAGCAGAATGGCGGGCCTCTATAGCATTCATCTCCCGCCATGCCATGTGACAAATGCACAAAACAGAAAGAAGCAAAGAGGACCTTTAATTAAGATTTGTGGGTTACAGAAAACAGAAAACGCCAGGTTTTCCAGCTCTTTTGTCTCCTGAGAGACCTATGCACCCTCGATATATCAAAAGGCCCATTGGTTAAGCCCACTACACCGCCTTTATCCTGATTTGTTTCATCCTTCCCCTAATTTTTGTTCTTTCTTTCTTTCTTTTTTTTGTTTTTTTGTTTTGGGGCATGTCCAAATTACAGGTGCAAGCTTCAGGCCCAGTCTTGCAGCTGTCCTGGGTTTGTATGGAAGACCCTCCTAGCTTTGTCGTTGGCCCGCCACAACTGGAAACATTTAACGGTCTCGGTTCGAACTGGAACCGATTAGAGGTGCTTTTACTGATGCGTGTTGTGCCATTCCAAGACAACAGGTGTGACTGTCTTGACAAAAGAGGAAGTCAAAACGGGGTGGGATTCTTACAAGACGTTCGCTATTGGGTCCAAAGTCTCAGTGTTTTTTGCGATGAGGGGCAGTGGGGAGACTTTTAGAGGCGGGCAGATGGTTGACAGTTGGGATGGAGTCAGCGGGAAGGGCTGACGCTTTCAGTGGTTAAGACAAGTGTAGGGGGAAAATGACGAATTCTCTCGATAAAATGTGGCAGCCTTCTACGTTATAGTTGTTAAGACTATAATCTGTATGAAAGTGCCCCTGGTGAGTATCCTGCTGTGTATATATACAGCTGTGTGTGTATATATATATATATATACATATATATATTTCTTTTTTTTTAATTATTATTATTTTATTCTTTTAATTTATTTGTTCATTTATTCATTTTTGACAGTTTGAACTCTATATACTATTTTGGTCTCTTTTAGAAGGAGAGGGTGGGGTCTGCTCGCTTTTGAGTCTATTTGTGTTCATTTGTACACCTGCTTATACCTGAAAACGTGTGTATATATATATATATACGAATGACAAATTTTCAAGTACAGTCCTGAAATTTATCAATTAGGTCGCTGATGCTTGCGAGGCACCCACCACGGTGGCTGCAACTTAAAGCATGAAGCAAAGGACAGATGGAAGGACAGGTGGGAGGTCAAAGCGGCACGAGTTACTCACAGCTGACACCAGCTTGGTTCAATAACATACTGTAAAATTAAAAAGAAAAAAAAAAGGGCTACAGTCAAGAGGACTTCAAGCTATAAAATGAAGTGATCAATATTTTTTTTGCAGCATCCTGTTTCAACTGTTTACTTCAGGAATAATTCCCGTAACATTAACCACGAGGCCGCCATAGTGTCACCATTCCCACCCCTTTCCCTTCCAAGGACACCGATTGGTCCAGTCATTTTTACAATCTCCCCAAAAAAAGGGTTCACATAAAAGGATTTCAACCTGAAGTTGAGACTTCAACCTCGAGAATCATTTCCATCCAAAATCCCAAAAACTGAAATCCAGACAAAAAAAAAAAAACCTAAGCAATCCAGCCGCCCAGCAATGTAAATAATTAAACACGGCTATCTCATAAATCTCCACGAAACATGCAAGTGTTTTTATAATCTCATTTACTTATACACAAGAGACGTTTTACACTATCCTCTTTGTAACAACACTGGTAGCAACCATTTTTGCAACCGCAATGGGAATAACCCGTGTTCTACAAACGGGAAAAATCTTGGAAAAAAGTTGCAGAAATATTTTACGATCAAATTTATTCAGACGTCACGACACTGACAAAAGCTACATTGGGGCTTCTGCAATTAAAAGGGCTGCTCAAAGTGTATTTTTGTCATTCATTCTGTTCACACCAACTCATACTGTTCTTTGTTCCCTGGAGTGTGTCTGCGCACCGTTCACCTTCTGTATTTAGAGACGTCTGCGCCAATCTTGAACCACTCTGCCCACTCTCCTGTGACACCTGACACCCCCAGGCGAGGAGGAGGAGGTCGTTGTGTGAAGTCCACCTTATCCACCTGAATGTTCGGGATGTTCAGCTTTTTTTTTTTTTTTTACGAGCCCGTCGGGGGTTTAAAAGGCATCGTTTACGAGACATCGACTGGCTTGTCACTTGCAGACCGGAGGAGAAACGATCTGTGGGGCCTTGTTAACTTTCGCTCTACTGTTTCGCAAGGCCAAAAAAAAAAAAAAAAAAAAAAATTTGATTAGGGTCTCATCGCACTGTGCGCATTGCGTTTTTACGTCAGCTGACTTTAGGAATGAGAAGGCAGTGCAACGCGGTGGACAAATCAGCTTTTTTTTTTTTTTTTTTTTTTTTTAATTGCCTGGTCGAGCCCTGGAGAAGAGGGTCCAAGAATTTTGGCAGGAGCGCCGCGAGACAACTGGCAGCACTTAGACGAGTGGGAGCAAAGGGAGCGTGACCGGTCCGTCCTGCCAAGTGTGGACACGTCGAGGGCGTTTCCATAAAACAGATGCCACATCTTAAACCATCCTTGAACCTTGTCATTAACTTAAAATGGCCCCGGTCTGATTACTTTGAAGGTTGCATATTATCCGTCCTCTCATCCATCGATAGATGCGTCACAAATTCGGAAAAGGCCCGTTTTGTCTCTTGCTACACTTTTCATAGGTGCGCGCTGACGGGCAAGTGTCGGAAATCCTTTGTGACTGCTGGTGGCGTTGCCAGGTGGTGGCTCCGCCCCGTGTGGCCACCCGGTCGTTCACTTATTCCTCACAAGGTTCCGCAAAGCATCACGTTATAAGCAGGATGCAAAAATCTGCAACGTTTTAGATGCAGGGCTTCTTTCTCTCTCGTTTTTTTTTTTTTTACCTAGATTTTCTTCTTTTCATTTCTTTTTTCTTCATAAAAAAAGAAAAAAAAGATGCAGGGTGTCAATGGGAGGCGAAAGATGCTGTTTTACGGAGATCTGTGCAATTTCTTTGGCCAATACGGTGCATGACTTGAGTACAGGACAAAAAACAGACACTTTTTGTCCATGTCCATGAGTTTTAAAAATACACAACTTGTTCAGCTAAATTACCAGGCAACAGAGTCAAAAAAAAAACATACACACACAATAACGGACGGCCAAATATCTTCAAAATCCTCCAAGGCAAGGAGATCAAGCTGAGGCTCCGAGGCTAGCACACAGCTGCATGGCCGTAAAATCAAACTATTCCTTTTAACTCGCTTTTTTTTTTTTTTTTAAAAAGGAAAATAAAAAAAAGAAACCTCTGCATCCTGAAGCTGCCGCACGTCTCGGCTGCTCTCGCGGAGTGCGCGAATGCCCGCGGGCAACTTATTAGAGAGGCGCAACTTCTTCAGGCGGGGGTGCACCTCGGCCTCAGCACAGAGGGCAAGAAAAACAGATGGGCGAGAGGGAGGCAATTTGCAGGCCGGTTTCGGGGGGGGGGCCTGCTAAAAAAAAAAAAAAGAGGAGAACACAGCGCGATATTATTCGCATCAAGAGCTGCTGCAATTAAACCCCTTCCAGTGCGGCTGTCCGCAAACACCTCTGCTTTCCAGGAGCTGCGCGCAAAACACATTAATAAATAATGTTTGGACAAATTATCATTGGTCTGTTCTGAAAGTTCAATATAAATGTAAATTAATTACTTTTTAGTGACTGTCTGCCCCCCCCCCCCCACCCCCAAAGGACTCCTGTTTTTTTCATTACATTTCTGCAGGCAAATATTATTGTATGCCGATTTTTTTTCACGGGGGGGGGGATCCTTCTTTAACGAGCGAGCCGCCGCGGCAGATGAGCCGAGGACGTCTGATTCAATTGAATCCAAGTTGTCCGCCCTGAAAACTTTCAAATCAATTCGCAGCCACGCAAGTAGCAGGCCACGTTCACCTCGACAAGAAAGCAAACTACGAAGTCCACGTTCCCGGTTTTCCATATCCACATTCTGAACTCGGGTCATGTCTCAGGTCTGAATATACGTGTCCATCTCTGTAGGGTACATACCTCCTCACTCATGTCTCCGCCAGCTGATCTTGTTTGTTTTTTTGGGGTTTTTTCCCACCAGTGCGCCCGAGTTTTCCTCACGTAGTAACGACTTGACCTCGATCTGGTTCGGTAGTTCTAAACCATTGTTTTTTGCCCCCTCGATTCCTGCGTCACGACCTAGCTTGTGCCTGGACCGAGGCGTGCGCGGCTCGGGAGCAGAGTGAAAATGTACTTCAGGTAGGATTCAAACACAATGTCCTTTCAGTGCAAATGTATGCAAAGTTATCAGCATGCAAATGAGCAGATGAATCCACTTTAGATGCAAATGCCCACATTGCAGATTGACCCCCTCATTCTTGATTGCCGCCACCCACGTGTTGTGTGACACACCGACTGGATTCCAATGATGGCATTTATTAACTGGGTGGACTGAGGGAAGTCCAATTGTTGCGTCATGCTTTGGGAATTTGCGATAATTTCCTCTCA
Organism: Nelusetta ayraudi; assembly: GCF_046127955.1. Classification (NCBI taxonomy): domain Eukaryota; kingdom Metazoa; phylum Chordata; class Actinopteri; order Tetraodontiformes; family Monacanthidae; genus Nelusetta; species Nelusetta ayraudi. The sequence continues at coordinate 198,045 of NW_027466211.1, forward strand.
CTCGGACGGATGGAGGGGCATGGATATTGCCAGATTTGGTTCACAATCCACTTCGTTCAAAGAAAAACGATCCCATTGTCGTGCAGAACGTCTGCCATTAAAACACTGTTGCTGCATTTCATAGATGTAATTAGACATTGCATTCCAAGACAGCCAGCGAGTGAATTTCTCGTCTGCCTTGCAACGCGGAAAAATACAAAGTAAGGCGAGCAAAATGCGTCCAATAGCTACGGTTCAAATGCGATCTTGTTCCTGTCTTTTGCAATTGTAACATCGTCACTTCTGTTGCCCAGCACTTATTTCTTATTCCTCAGTTTCCCTTCATACCCCTCCCTGGTTGCTCACCAAACTGCGTCTATGCATGCGGGTTTCTTCGACCAGATCAGAACTCGAAACCCTGCCTTGTGAAGTCCAGCCCAAAACGGAGCACAAAGACATGAGGAACCGTGCCTGTAAACTACTTCATTAACTTTAACAAGACATCAAACTGTGCAATGACGACACCAAATGTCACTGTAATTAGCTCTCCTGGCCGTCCTGTACACCCTGCAGTAGCCCACGAGCGTTGTTCTCTTTGACCCCCCCCTAACCCCCTGCCATAGCCGCCTATGCTTCCTCTATACATAATTAAATGTACAGGCACGGCGGGACTCCTGTCAGTCACAGACACTCTCTACAGCTGGGGGCCACTTTAAACAATGCCTATCGTGGGTAGTGAGTGCAATACGGCTGAATTAATACATGGATTCAGAGATGATCTCGCTCCGGGCGCAGCTGGTCTCAGCTTTAAGTGGTGACAGAGGGGGGTGAACGTGGAGTTGGGGGGGGGGGGACACAGACTGGTGGTACTTGTTGGTAAGGAAACACCATTACTGTCATACCATAATCTTTTAGTGTTCTAAAATGCTCCTAAGAATACATTTTGGTTATTTTTCTAGGGGTTTTAATAGAAACACAGAAAGATAAAGCAATGGAGAGTGTGTGTATTGTTTTTGTGCGTGTGCCTGTGTGTGTGTGTGGTCTGGGCCGGGGATGGGAGGTTGGCATTCTGCGCTCGATGCTTTTCTAGCTTTTCCATTACTGGATTAAGTGTCGGAGCCTCCGTCTGAGGGCCAGAGAGACAAAAGAGGCCGAATGTCAGGGGTCGTGACCCCTTCGTAATAGCCGCGGAGACCAACGAGCAAAAATGTGCGTGTGTGAGTGTCTCTGTGGGGAGTGAGAGGTTTGGGCTGGTAGCGTCATTTCAATTTGAGGCCATCAAAGCTGCGAGGAGGAAGCGGTGGGCCGACGCTGACAGACGGGGGGGGGGGGGGAGACAAACAGGAGTGCAAGTAACGGGACTGGAGTTACGGCAGGACCGCTTTCATGTTCGCCAAACTAACATTTTAGATGATTTGTCTCCGAAAATAAGAAGGCCCAGGTGGATCGTTAAGGTCAACAGGTGATTTGCGTGATAAATAAAATTAATAAAAGACAATGCGCATACACATTTAGTGTCAGACATTTGTTAGATGTTTAAATCTGTCAAACCGTTTCAATGTTTTAAATATTCCCTTAACTCAAAAACCCACAAGTGATGTCATTCGATTAAAGCTGCGCTTAAACCTTTGACGCTAATTCATTCATGTCCCTCATTTTTCTTTGTTTTTGCCCTCCTCTCAAAAGAAGCCTCATTTCAATCACGAAATCATTTCCTTGGGAATTCTGTGAGGTCCACTTGAACGAGCCTGCCGTCGCTGCGCCCCTCCATCAACTTCCAGGCAACCTCGCATATGTTAACACCCCCCCCCTCCAACCTCTAACCCCCGTATCGATGACATCATTATCGGCGCTGGCAGACACAATGTTGGCTTGTCAGCCGCCGTGATCTACGGCCTAACCGTTCGCCGCTTGTCTGGCCCCCGACGAAAACCTCAACGCCTCCTTAAAACTGGTGGAGCTCAGCCGCAGCCGCAACTCGGCCTAATAGGAGCAAAGCATCAATCATCTGGCATCGGGCATCAATCAATCAATCAATCCAAAAAAAAAAAACCCCTCCGTGACAGCTGTGAGCCCGGCCGGCCCGCGTTTGCTTCCGGGTCCTTTCAAATGGCCGCCATAAATACGCACGCGCTGAGCGAATGTGATTATGATCTCGATCTCTGTCGAGTGCGAGTGCGAGCCGCCACTCGCCCTGCGTCCGACGCCCTAATCGGGGAGCCGGAGCTCAATAAACAAGGTGCGGAAAAGGGAGACAGCTGCACATATGAAGTCATTTATTTTTTATTTTTTTTTAATGTCACTTGGTTTAAACGGTCCCATATTGTACCAATTTTCTACATTCCATTTTTTTTTTTTTTTTGGCACTACAGTCATCGCGGTAGTAGAACAGAATCCTCACAGGAATAATTATTGGGGGAAAAAAAAAAAAAAAAAAAAACGTATTGTTGGCCCTCTGCTTACAGTCACTTACAGTGGGCTGATGTCCAGAACTGCGTCTTTCACTATGTTGACTGTGAAACGGGTGAAAGGAGCGAGGAAATGACTTCTTTCAGTCCAGAACAGCAAGACGCATCGGAGAAAAGGATTGGAAAAGCCTCGTTAAAGTGACTTCCGCACGCTGTGGCACCTTTGGAAATAACAAGTTGGGGCCCTATTAGGTAAATGACAGTTTTAACGGAAGCCTTTTTTCTTTTTCTTTTTTTTTCCTTCCCCCCGCTTGCGTCATCAAAGTGACTTTGCAGGCAAGCCAAAGATGATGTTACAGCGTCTTTGTCATCCCGCACATTGAGAGGGGGACATAAATGTCAGCGTGGAGCTCGACGGAGAGCGATGAGGTCATCGCGGCTGAGCCGCCGTCTACAAAAAACGGCCGCGGTGGCGGCGTTCCCGGCGCAGTCGCCCGAACCGACGTTTAGCGAGGACAACGGCTCAGCCGCATCCCAGCGGCTCGCTCTTTAAACTAACTAACAACGGCCCCGCTCCCTGTTGTTTCTTCTCAGCCACGGAGGGATCAGGATCCAATGAAACTGGAGATGAGCTCTCGGCTCCGGCAGAACACACAGGGATTGTGATGCGATCGTGTGTCCCCCATGCCTTTTAACAGACGGGCTAATAAGGTTTGCTCAGTCGTGGAGTCCAGATTGTCGGCATCTCCCACAAAAGTGTGTTTTGTCTCGTTTCTGCCTCCGCCCGGTAACCAAAGGAGGGCCCCCCCAATACGAGCTGTTATCACGAACCGGATCATGTTGTAATCTCTTCTAATCCTCTGACTAAACTGCTTTTGAGTTGGCGAGCGGGGGGGGGGAGGAACAGAACTCAGAGGATAGCAAGATAGACGGTACGATGGGAGAGGAGAAAACATCACCAAAAAAGTAGCTGCGTTTCCATTAGCCCGAGAATTGCGCAAAACCTAAATATTGCAATAATAATGGAATAGTAATGGAGACACCTAAACTTAGAAAATCTTGTAGAATATGGCTAAATGAGGTGGTTTTTCCAGCCATATCAATATATATATAGAGAGGTATATCGCAAAAGCGTAATGAAACACTTATATCGCATTTACACGTCAGCGAATCGCAAATAAGTTTTTCCAAATATCGCTTTTATTTTGCGAAAAAAAAAAAAAAAAAAAAAAACTTGCAACGCAAACGCGGCTCGTGAGAGCCTCCGTTGCAAAAACTCTATGTAATTAACTCTCGACTGCTGCGTCTCGGAGCTTTGTGGCGGATTTCAAAAAGATTTCCGACAATGTCACCACAAAGGAAAGCCCCGCCTTTTTGTTGGTGGCTACTGCACCTATTCATAGGTACAAACCCTGCGAGGAGATCCATTTCAAAAGTGACATCCAAACACTGTCAAAGCTTATGTGGAACACCCCTTGGCGCCAGGGTTTAAGCCCGGGGGGGGGAGCTCAGAGGCACTGATGACAAAACACTGTCACCTTCAGGTGGTTTACAGAATGGGTAAACGGGGGGGCGGGGGGAGGGGGAGGAGACGCCAGTGACGGTATCTCCCAAACGTCCCAGACGAGCTGCAGGCAGGGGGGGGGGATTAACCCCGAGTGCTAATAAAGGAGGCCAAGCGGCCGCAGATGGCGACTGCACTGGGGCTGCCGCCGATGTGTGAATGAACGCACCGGCGAGTTGCAAGGAGATTAGATTAAGATACCATTGTTATGTCTGCAGCGCAATGCACACATGGGCGCTCGCGCAGTCAAAATGCTCATTAAGTCAAGCCCTTTGCATAGCGGTGGGATGAGTAAGGAAATTGGGGGGGGGGCGCCTGGGAACAAAACCAGCCCTTTAATTATAGGCCGATGTTTACAGAGGAGCCCCGAAGAGATGGGAACAATAGGGGGCGTTTGGTAACGCTCGAACCCAGCGAGTTAAGACGTCCTCCAGGTTACGACGGAGCACAAGCGGCAAAAGCCAGTGGCCTCGCGACGGAATCGATACGATAATTGCACGTTGATTCACCGACAGACTCTGGATTGGCCGAGTCACTGCGGAAGGCAGAGGGACCTGACGCGCACTTGATCAAGCACACTGGGAGCGAGTAAATGGAGCGTTTCTTACCAACGTCTTCAGCGTTTCATTTAAAGCCGCCCTTGCGCAAGGCCCGGGCCCGAAGAGATAATTGGCAAAAAAAAAAATGTTGACACAATAGTATTGCAGGGGGTGCAAAATGAGGCTGCGGAGGGAAAATTTTCTTTTCTTCTGCATTTCCGTGCCGTGTATGTCTCCCCCCCCCCCACCCACCCTCAGGTGGCGGCGCGGGAACTTCTGAGGACCGCGAGGAGAAAAACTCCTCGTGGCGGAGGAGCCATTAAAACAATTCCCCCCCCGTAGCTGTACACTCCATAATAGCATGCAGTTAGCAGCTTAAAGGACAGTAAAGAGGTGGCACTAAATGAGCTAATTGGCCGCCTTATGGTCTTTGCGGCGAGGGGGGGGGGGGGGTTTCCTCGAAGCGGCGTCGAGGTGGTGAATGTGTGAAGGATGAGACCTGTAAATAACCAACCCCCGCTGTGGATTGCGACCGTGCAACTGCGCACTACTACGCAACGTGACAGCCGCCCGCCGCCACTGGGTTTGACCGGCTTGGGGATAACTTCGCGTTGCTGGGCAAATTGGATCCGAGCTCCAATAGTGCTATGAGAGCATAAAAAAAAATATATATATATATATTTTTTTTTCAATCTCACCACTTTCACATCTTTAGAAGGTCTCAGGAGTGAGGAATGAATTTTGTGCTAGGTACGGATGTATATTTTTTATGTCGGGATGGCAGCGCAGGGAGAAGGCCAGAATCGGATCAATTCGGCAGCGCAGCAGCTTACATGTTCGAAACTCAGATGGCACAGCTAATTTCTAAGCATGAAACACGTCCATTGAGTTTGGGTGATTTTTTTTAAATTTATTTATTTTATTTTTTTTGTAATAATATCTGGTATCCCGTTCAAAAAGCTGATTTAAACCCACTTTTAGATGCCTCACAGTTTGCGTATCATCTACATAAGGTACCAATTAAGCCATTAGCAGCGTCACTCATTTCGCTTCTTGAGCTTTTGGAAAATAACGCCGGCAGAGTTCCTCTCCCACCAGTCATCACCATCAGAGAGGCTCTTAATGGGACAGAAGTTCGCTCAGCGAGTGTCGTCGGCACTTTTGGGTTAATCAAAAGCAAAAAAAACAAAAAAAAAAAACGTTATCAAAATAGATTAAACAGACCCCGAAAAAGGGCTGGTTCATAAAGCACGCTCGACTTGTGCCATACTCTGGGATCTTGTAAAGATTAACGAGGGGGGCGGGGGGGGGGGGGGGGGAGGAGGAGATTGATGTGTAAAAGAGAGGCCGTGGCTTCAATGAGCTCGAGCAGCTGCTGGCGGTAAATGGCGTTTGCCAGCCAGTTGGCCTGCGTTCACACAATGCCAATCTATAACGCAGGATGCGGCGGGCCGTGCCAAAAGTGGAATTAAATTAAGGAATATCAGCTGGGCATCCGGAGGTCACGGCAGCGCGGGCAACAGGTGGGGGTCGGGCACTTTGAAGGGAAACCGACCGTCGCTCTTCAATTTTTAATACCTGAATTGAGAGGATTTTTGCAGGTACAGAGGGAACACGCTGTGGCACCAACCAGTGAGAATTGAAAGTAAATCTGTCCAATCCGTCTAAACAGCTGTTTTTTTCCGTCCATGTCAGATTTGCACCCGTAAAAAAAAAAAAAAAAAACATCCAGATGTCGGCGTTTATTCATAAATAAGCCATTACATTCTTCAATCAGCTCCCATAAAGTGAAGCTGTAAAGCTTTTATTGGATTTATTTTGGGTTCATCGACTGCAGCTTTACACGAGCAACTGTGTGCGTCCGCGTGTGGTCCGCTCTGAAGCAAAGTTTTTTTTTTTTTTTTTTTTTTAATAAATGTTTGCTCTGCTTTTCGACGTTTCTTCAGCGCGTTCCAGGGACTTAAAAGCAGGTTCCGTTCCATTTCTTCCGAGCGGGTTCGGATAATTTTCTGTCACGTGTCCAGATTTGCACCGAGACCATTGCAAAAATTTCCCAAGTGGCCCATTTCCGGGTTTTATGGAGCATGAATTGGCTATGGCTCCAGCAAGTCCCATAATCTACACTGCCGAGGTCTTTTCCAGTAATGGCGTCAAACGCTCACGGCTCGAAATAGTGATTTCTCCGACGGGCTCCGTCAGATTAGCTTCCTGCGTTGAACGGGAATAGCTAGGGGAACATGGGCCCACGCTCCAGACCTCCAGACTCCAGATAATCTAAAGAGATCTGGGAGTGGGGGAGAGCTCGCCCGCATGTTCCCGATTGCTAATTGGTAACTTTTAAATTGACTCTACAAACTTTAAATAAATAAATAAATGAATAAAACAAAACACCGTGTTAATCAATACAAACGCTCACTAGGTTGACGGTTTGCATTCGATTCACAGTAATAAAAGCTGGAGTCCTGTTCTGCGTCTATAGTCATCAGTAAGATGCTGCAGTCGCAAAATATTGCTCTTTCATCGATTTCAGTCACTTCCCCTTCTTGGTCGTCTACTGTAGTTTTCAGTGGCAGCTCGAAACGCTCCTGCTTTAATACTGTAGTCGAATGCAACATATTGAATATTGCACTCGACCAATAAAGCTTCAGATAAGAACATTTCAGCATTGGAGAGATTTCAGGCTTGGAATCTCGGCGGCCCCACAATGTGCGTTGGTTTTTGTTTGTTTGTTTTTTTTTTACCAAACTTTGGGCTGAATTTAAGAGAAACCGACAGGTTGGAATGGAATCTGTCCCAAAAGCCTCCACTCTGCAGTGCCGATTGCTCAACACGCTGCGGTTTCCTTTCAACAGCTGACTCATGGACCGCCGCGATCTATTGGTCAGAAAACCTTTGGGTGAAAATAGACGTCCCCCGACGTAAACGCCGCCCATTTCATTCACTCTCTGGGCCAGATTGGGCCGCACCTGAAAAAAAGCAGCGTCTCCCGTCGATCACAGGTTACAGCTGCTAGCTCGTGAGCAAGAGGCCCTCGCCATTACCGAGCCATCTCATCCATTTACGCTCCAGATCGATGGGGCGGTTACTGAAATGGCCCTCGGAGCAGCGTTGTCAGTCGACGGCGCTTTAACCGCCAGGCGTCGCGCACTCGGGGCCCGGCTCTGTTTTAGTTCTGGATGCGCTCGACCTCAACTCAGCTGCTTGTCAGGGGTAAAGGTTTGCTGGTCTTTTTTTTTATTTTTTTTTTTAATTCATTTAATTTTTTTTAAAGACACTGCTACAATAACGGGTTGCACATTAAAAAAATTAAATTAAATTAAATTAAATAAATAAATAAATAAATAAATAAAATAAAATACTTTGAATGAACATGATGAATATGCCTGGGAATGCCAGGTTTTTTAGTTCATTCAACCAGACCAAATGAAGAATATACTCAACATTTCACACAGAAAACTAATGGATCCAAGAGAGAGGGGGGGGGGGGGGGGCAAGGAGGTTCGGACAACATTAATTACGTCCGGGTCATTTTCTCATCCCCGCACACGTACACATGAAACCTGGAATCCTTTTCACGATGTGCTCGGTGCTAAAAAAAGAAAAAGAAAAAGAAAAAAAGAAGCCCTCCACAAAAGGGGCGAATCAAAGGCAAAGCCGTCAGAGATTAAAAGGAGCGCCACGCAGTAAAGGTCTGATTTATGGCGCTCCGTCCTGCTTTCTGCGAGTGTTGTCGGTGCCATGGCAACCCACGGAATGGTCAGGTCGCGGGGGGGCGGGCGGATAAAGGGTCACTGAATGGGGCAAAGGGGTGTAAGGGGGGCGGGGGGACTTTTAACCTGTCTCTGTTCACATCTTCTCATAAAGCCTTGAGCTTTTTTACCAGGCGGACACAGAGAGGCCAGAGTCCTCTTCATAAATTATAAAAGCCTCTCTCTTTGTTTCCATTCCGGGCTACAATACACCGAGCCTCGAGTGAAGTACAAGGTTCAAAAGTCCCGGTGTAATTTACTGTTATTTCACTTTAACGATGTTAGACATTTATTTTTTTTTTAAACAACAGTCAACTCCCTTGCTTTGCACGCGCTATTTATGGTCGGTTCTGGAGGCTTAGATTGCCCACTGAGTGCCGAGTGCATTCCCATGCAGAGGACGAATATTGCACATTGCACATTGTGATGATCGGCGGCACTCTTGACTTTAGTTCATTCAAGTTTGACACGGCTCCCATTGGCCATCTGCGATGTTGCAACGGCCACCGATGCCTCCTCGAGGTTTGTAACGATACACCCGGCCAGGTGTGAGCTCCAAACCTATGAGGACTTGTTTTCGTCTCCTCCCAAACATGTGGAAGGTCAACCTGTTGCATGTTTTCTTTGCTCTCTCTCAGATTTACAGGCGTATTCCTTTCGGGGTGATTAATCACGTTGGGCTGCCCCCACTTGAGTCTACGATAAAAGATAAAGATCTGCGAAACTATTGAAACAATATGGGACCTTGTGCTCTCTGGACAGATGTTGCTTCCTCCCTCTGAGACAACTTCATTTTGACTCATTTCGGCCCTTGGCCCTCCGACCACTGAGACTCGTCCCTGCTTTGCACGTGGACAGGCGGAAGCTGCCGAATCTTCTGCAAACAAGCGGCGTGTGCTTATTTCACGACGAAAAGAAAAGTCAGTGACAACTGATGCAACATGTCCTTGAAGAGTTGTCCCGTTTCATCGGGGCGGACCTCAACAATTACTCCGTGGGAAGTTTTTTTTTTTTTTTTTTTTGTGCCCAAAGATCAGGAGCGACAGAGCTAGGTGCGAAAATGAGAAATGGGAATGGGCCTTTGTCCCCTTCCAATTATAACGCAAGGTGTAAAGGCGCATCCTGCCTTCGATTACGATAGCGGGGACAGGCTGCAGCGCCGCGCGGCCCTGAGTGCACAGTATGTGGCACTAGAAATGTAAATTGGGAGCTGAATG
>NW_027466211.1:212500-255000 GCF_046127955.1 Nelusetta ayraudi
GTTACACAACACCCTTCCTGAAAAGAAAATCCTAGAGGGTTGACGGTCAGAGTCACTTTCTCCGGGTTTTTTTTATAAGGATATTTATTTATAACATTTATTTATAACCCTTATTTATAAGACTTGTAGGGCAACTGCCTTCACATGCGCTAACATGGACCGACTATGAAACAGGAGGATTTAAAATGCTCCCCGCAGATGAATTAACACCACGAGATTCACACACCTTTTTTTTTTAAATTTCTTATATCTGACAATGAAGAAAAGTGCTAGTAGTCCGAAAAGTCATTAAGAACGACATGTTTGGCATTTACAACGATGCGACGCAACGGTGCTACCCTATGTGCGCACCACCATGGCACCAGTCAAGGCAGATCAGCTGTACATCAACACTCACAGTAACATCAACCTTCTCTTTGATATTAGTCCCATAACCGGGATTCAGATGGCTGATTGTAATGTACCATGCAGGAGCAGTGTTGTTTTCGTGTTTGTGTGTGTCTCTGTGTTTAAAGAGAGAGGTGGTGACTGGAAGCCTCAGCAGGGGAACACAGCCATCAAAGACAATCCCAAAACCACTCATCTCCCTCCTGATGAGTCTCTCTCTCTCTCTCTCTCTCTCTCTCTCTCTCACCCCCCCCCCCCCCCCCCCCCCACTGTAGGAGCAGGTTTTTGTGAAATCCATCACACAAAAGCCATATCTGGGAATGTATGACCTCTATCTGTTGGCTGCCGCTGCCCTATTTGTTTTCGTTTCATCTGCTAAGAACCAAAGCCTGTAATCCTGCAGAAATGGGCAGCGTCGGCGGCCGTCTTACAAGAGAAAATAGAGTCCCCCGCCCCCCTTTCAGTACGTTGGAGGGTTCGGGCGCGTGTCGACAAGAGAAGGAACATTCGGGGGCCTGACTTGACCCATCCCTTCCCCCTCTCCCTCTTCTGCAGCACACTTTCTCATCACTCACTCACTCACACACACACACACACACACACACACACACACACACACACAATGGGAAACACTCTCTTCTGGTCTATGCGAGAGACATGGGAAGTTGCTGCACTCCGCCAGTAGACAGGGTCCTATTCTCTTCACATAAAAATTCCTTTATGTGTGGATATGTGGCTCTGCCCTCAGGCGGGTAGTGATTGTAGTTGAGATGGAGTTCATGTTAGACATTTATTGTCATGACTCCCCCCGCCCCCCCCGATCGTCTCCGCTGAATTCCGGCCTCGCGGAGGCTGACAGTGGCGCCACCGCTCCGACCTTCCGGTACTCGTTTTGGACGAAACCGCAAAAATCCAATCGTTGGCGGCTGAGATATTTGGACTCAAGTCGTTGCGATACGGGGTTGCCTGGCATGTGGCGAAGGCCACACCCAGCATGTGATGTGTTGCTTTTTGTTGCTGAAGGTTTTCCTTTATTGAACTTTCTTGTATTTAAAGTATAAAAAAAAAGAAAAAAGAAAAAAAGAAGAACTGCTAATGGTTCTAAATTAGGGATGTTGGCAATTAATAATCGATTAATTGTCGATTAAGAATTTAATTGATTATATTACATTAGTGACAATTGAACGCTTTTTTTTTTACACAGGTATTTAATATCGTTATAACTGCGTAGTGGCTGTGTAATGCTTCTTCTGCATACTCAAATACAAGGAAAAACATATTTACGTGGGTGGACAACTGTTAGGGACCCTGTTTATCCCTACTGCTCCCAAAGATGACAGCTGTTGTGAACCTCTCCTCTCAGGTGTGTCACCACCGGTCCCGCCAGACCTTCACCGAGCCCATTTTCTTTAAAAAAAAAAAAAGTCTCAACGGTTACAAATTGAGAGTCTTTAGCTGATTGCTTCGATTGATCGCGCGGGACAGCGAATGGGGAGGGGGTGGGGGCTTGGAATAGACCGCCATTGACTCCTGCGCGGGTGGGAATAAATCATGTGTTAAAATTATATTCAGATGCGAGGCCTCGAGTACGTATTGATCAGTAATTATTTGTACTAACAGCGGCCGGGACGGACGACACCAGCCATTACTGTGTGAAATAGACAAAGGGATCAATGGCGGTGCAATAAGGACGGCGGCCAGCCGTCTGTCACAGGCCATCATTAGCTCCCCCGAGCGGAGCAAAGCCGTGGCCAATACCTTACCTTTAATAAGATGATGGTAAATTGCATTCTATTCAGACGAGAAAAAACTGACCAAACCTGGGCGGCAGTCGTGTAATAACCCTGTGTCTGTTGACCGAGGGCAATCAGCCGCCACTCTCTGCCTTCTTGCGTGCCCTCCTTCCTCACACGAGCGACGTCTCGTCACGTGTGCAATCTCAACTCGAGAGGGTAAGGCAATTAACTACAACTGAGGCAAACTGCGAGGCAGATGATTTGAAGCTGATCCACGCGTCCATCCGTGAATTTGGATGGACGAATTGAAGCTGATGAAGTGGAAATCGGACAGAGAAAACCGTAGGGGAAAGAAAAATAACACAAAAAAACCCCCTGCTTGTCTCTCTTTTTTGTGTTGAAAACAGAGCAACAATGTTGCTCGGCGGGGAGGGGTGGGGTCGCTGTAGAAGTCCCAAAGGCCTCCAGAAAAGCAGACTTTCCCTCTTTTCTCACAAATGTGCTTCAAAAATCCAAATCAGGGCAAAAAAAAAAAAAAACCCCACAGAATGTAAATAGCTGCGCAGATGTGCAACGCACAGATATACTTGGCACAGCAACAACTTTATTCGAAGGCAGAAACTAATTGAAAAGCAGCCACGCAGACCACAATATAACTCCTCCCGTTAAAGTCATTATAAACAGGAAGCTTCGAAGTACAAAACCGACCAGAGACAAACTACCTTCCCCCCTGTTGGAAAATGGGAGAACAAATGTGAGCTATATAAACACATTAACCCATGCCTACAGGCCGGGAGAATACAAACCTGCTTAGCTACCCGCTGTGTACACACAAGCCCACACACACACACACACACACACACACACACACACGAGCTAAGGAAGGAAAGGCAATCTCATCCACCCATTATGATTTGATGGCTCAAATTGCAGCAATGATTCAAGTGTGGTCCTCCGGGTTTCGTGGATGAGCCCAAAGCCTGTTATTTTACCAGTGGGCACCAGGGGGATGGGAATTGCAGTCAACAAAATGACCATTAAATCACAGGCTGTGGAGCCACGGACGGTCAAACAGTGGCACCTCTCGCACAAATGCGTTATTGGCTACGTACCGTTCCAAAGTGGGCACATTGTTCGATACGGGCGCGAACAAGTGTAAATACTTTGGAAGAGCAACGTGTCCGTGCGCACGTTTGCGTTGCTAAGGTGGCGATGCATGTGACAGAGTAATTGCAGCACGGTGGAAGACCAATGGAGTCCCGATGATTGTACACAAAGTCGGCGGAGAGACTTTGGCACGTCCATTGTTTTTAGGTCGTCCTGTGAAATGACCGCAGCAGTGAGCAGTGGTTCACCTGCCTCACGCTGTGATGCCAGCACTACTTACAGTTGCAGATGTGTGAGTGGACTTGTCATGGAATCCATGTTTTACACTGACACCGTGGGGCGCTCAGTCCAGTGAGCTGGACATAACATGGCTTAAAGTGGAACAAATGGCGGCGTGTCTGAATGTCACCATTCAATTTCCATTCCATTTTTTTTTGTTCTGTGTAGCGTTAACAATGCGCTATAACGTATGCCATTTGCTCAACCCCGAGCCCTTCCGTCATCCCACTTATTCATGTATTGTTTGCTGGTCGATTGCATTTTTAATTTGATGCAATTTCATTTCAATTATTAAGACCCGTTTGTTTATGTTGACATTTTTATATGACCATTTCATCTTGCAACGCCACTGTATGGGAAATTATTCTTGATTCATTTGTAATCAATGAAACTGAGTAACTAAGTGACAAAAGGCGCAAATTGCATTGCGTAGGATTGAGAATATTTGGAGAAAATGTTGCATTTTCTCTAAAATGACATTTATCAATAGAAATTCTCCATCTGTAGTTATAGTAGGTATTCCATTATGGGGTTGGAGATGCTGTGACACATAAAGTGGAGGCTAATGAAGGGAATACTGTACTATAAATCCAAGATGCACTTAACTTGAAAAGACAAAACAAAATGGGTAAGTCATATTTGATGTACTGCAGTGCAAAGGAACCGTCAGCATAGGAGGCAGACCAATCACCAACCTCCGTTTTGCGGATGACATTGATGGGCTAGCTGGAGATGAAAGAGAACTTTCCAGCTTAGTTGAGAGGCTTAACACCACCTCCCGAGCCTATGGAATGGAAATCCATGCTTAAAAAAAACAAACAAAAATGACGACCAACAACAACAATGGCAGCCGCTCAGACATCAAAGTCAATGGACAGGCTCTGGGCGCGGTGTCCAGCTTCAAACATCTCGGAGCAATTGTGCCCGAAGAAGGATCCAAACGGGAAGTCCTTGCCAGAATTGCTCAAACAACTGCTGCACTGGCAAAACTCAAGCCCATGTGGAAGGACAAAAACATCAGTCTGGCATCAAAGGTGAGACTACCGCGCTCACTGGTCATATCAATCTTCCTATATGCTTGTGAAACCTGGACCCTTGCAGCAGAGCTGCAGAAGAGAATACAGGGCATAGAGATGAGACGCTACAGAAGACTCATGGGTGTCTCCTACACTCGACATGTCACAAGCGAGGAGGTTCGGCAAAAGATCAGCCAAGCCATCGGGCCCGCATGATGACCTGCTCTCCACTGTCGTAAAGCGCAAACTGAGGTGGTAACGGACACATCACCAGATCCTCAGGCCTCGCACAGACCATCCTTCAAGGCACCGTACAAGGTGGCAGGAGACGAGGGAGGCAGAAGAAAAGATGGGAAGATAACATCGGAGAATGGACTCACTTGAAACTCAGTGAGGCAATGAGAGCTGCAGAGGACAGAGAGGGACGGAGAGAGCTGGTCAGCAGATCGCCTGCGGTGCCCCAACGACCCTCCGGGGTTATGGGATAGGTACAGGTACAGTACAAAGGAACATAAAATGAATAACACATTCGAACAACAAAACTCTCCCCGAGAGATCTGCTGCAAGTCAAGTCAATAGTGTTTAGTGTTTTAGTATTCCTACCAGGGAGAGTTTCAGGTGAAGACTTTGGGAAAAGAATGTGAAACAAGGTAATCTTCTTCAGTTTCAACAAGCGGAACAAATCAGAACCAAGAGGCCGAATCAGCGGCACATCAGCCCGGAGAGCTCAACAGGCTGCTGGCTACAAGCCTGTGCTATTGATGATAGAAACCAGGAGCCAAGTGCCTCACTCAGTGGACAGAAATACCTCCAATCTATTAACAAGCTCAAGGTTCCCATAGAAACCACCTGAAGGAGGAGAGCTGCAACAGCTTGCAAAAAGAACACCATGCCGCGCTCTCGTCTTCCGAGACGTTTGTTCCGAACAGTCTGACGCACATGTATCATTAAAAAGAAAAGTATGGCTGTGCAGAACTAGAAGGAGGAGTGACGCGTTCAGAGCGACGCAAGTGTTCACAGTCTTGCCGGACTCAGGCGGCCCGCTGCAGGTCCACAGGATGTTTTGAAACGGCGTTTGTCCTCGGTATCCGTGCAGCACCACGACGAGGCCCTGAAAACCCGCTAACCTTGCCCTCCTCCTACCCCGGCTCACTGCGGGGTAGGAGGCACAGGGTGCGGAGGGAAGAGAGTATAGAGAGGCAGCGGCTTAGCCTTATCTCCTTCATGCCTGCCCACCTCCAGAGGTATGAGCTTAGAAGGATTCAAAGGACCGCGGTTTGGCAGCGGGGCCGTCTTTCCGACAGACCTGTCTGCTAAGAGATGAGGGAGAGGGCGATGTCTGAAGCGAGATGTGTCAACAGCCAAAGGGGCTCGTTCAAAGTCGGCCCAACTCAAAGAATTTGTGTTTGTCTGATGGGCGCAAATTTATGCAAGCGCGCACAGTGATTATCGGCCGTTCCAAGAGGAAAAAAAAAGCAAAAAACAAACACTCCAGTTAAGTTGCGACCCGCGCAAAAGGCACGATCGCGAGTAATTACATCGTTAAGAAAGGACCGCAATGAAGGAAATCTGAGGCACCTCCAGTTTGCCGAGCACGTTTCATGATTCAGCAGACGAGGAGTAAACTTGCAAAGGCAATCATTTGGACAAAAAAAAAAAAAAAAAAACCCGACTTGTGCACAAACCTGTTTAAGCTCTTACCTCCAAAACCACAAGTTTTGACAAGGCAGCCCGCAGCCTGAATGGAGTCACAAAGAGGAATTTTCAGCTCACCTTAATCTGTTAAACCCGCAAGTGTTTGCTCGGGAGAATTGGAGGGAAGGCATTTGAAAGTTGGGATTTAATTGACGTGTGTAAACAAAGGAGGCTTCTGGCTTTTCTCCGGCGCAAGACGCCCATCATTCCTACTGAAGGGGGGCGGGGGGGGCTGCAGCAGTGAAAGTGACACATGTCAGGACTCCGCATAACAAAACCGGGGGGAGAGCTGACAAGTCAATGGTCTCCATTGGCGTCAATTCACGGGGGGTGGGGGGGAGAAAATTGCACTGCGTCATTATGAGGATTTTGGGCGTGTGACCGCTGACCTTAAGGGAGAGAAATTAAGGGAATTGAACGCTCCGTTTGGAGGAGTTGATGTGTTTGGACAGATGCAGTTTGCAGGTGGGAGCTATTATGTTTTTTGTATATAAAAAAGGTCATCTTTGACACAGGAAATCCAGGCGCTAGATTACAAAAATGTCGGCGACAGAATCAAATTACACCTTTTATTCAAGTGCATGTGGGGAAAAAAAAAAAAAAAAAAAAGTAAACAGACGCAGCTCATGAAAATGCAGATGTTTAATTCATAATAACTCCAGGCCTGACTGAAACCAGCCACTTAATTCAAATGTCAGCTTCTGTTTCTATCGCCCCTACCAATTCTCATGTAGATTAATCCCCATAAACACAAGCCTCTCGAGTCAGAATAAACTTTCAACGCCGAGATGAGAGAGAAAATAATAGTCTTTGACTCACAGTGATGGCAAATGGAAGATGATACCTCTCAGTGCCAGTGTTTTTGTTTGTTTCTCTCTTTGCCGCCATTAAAGTGAAAACAAATGCGTTTTGTAGCCGCGTTTGTGCGTTTTAGAGGCACTTCGATCAAAAGCAGCGTGGTCACAACAAAAAACATTTTTGCTGTTTTTTTTTGTTTTTTTTCCCGAAAAATGTATTTTTTTTACTCACAAGTTGCAAAACACGAGGTGGATCGCAAAGTACACATGGACACACTGTACCCTGGCGTAACGGTGTGGTGTCCATCATTCGCTTAACGTCTCATGTTGAGTGCCGTCAAAACTTTGGTGCCTCTGTACCTGGAGGGTAGGAGTGTGGGGGGAAACAGTAAGACAGGTGATTTTTAGAAAGACTTATGTGGTCCTTTTGTGTCCAGTCAAAGGCACCCAGCTTCGATCAATTTGAAATTTGTCAAACTAACCCCCTCGATTCCACTAAATTCTACTCGGCACTGCAAATGGATTTGTCGGGTAAGCGACGCCACGGCCCAAAAACTGGCAGGCGGCCCCTGGAGTTGGTGAAAGCAGTTTGGTAAGTGGAGCCTTTACAGTAGCTAGCGGGCCCCCTATAGTGGAAGCAGCTCCCAACTCAAATCTGCCAGATTCCTTTTGGATAGAGCTTACAGTTAGGTGCTGGCAAAGGCCGGTCCACAGTTGTGCAGCTGTGGGCCTCGATTTCTGGGGGACTTCCCCATGACTCACTGGCTTTCTTTATTCCTCTCTGTCTCAACCTTTTCGCATACTTGGTGAGGAACTGTGCCGATGCGATACTTCTTTAGCGGATCTGCAATGGCGTAGGCCACTGCAGAGCGAGCCATTTCATTATCTTACACGCTTGGAGAGCCATGAACTCGCATGGTTCTGGACCAATGGAGTCTGGCTGTTCTAATAGTTCAACAATTAGCAATTAGCAATATTCCTAATTCTATGCACTTCTGATGAGTGTTGGGCTATCGCCATTTGTTCACACAGGCTGCGTTTCCATTACCCCTAGAATTGCGCAAACCTTTTGTCGAATTTTTAGAAATATCACTTTTATTTTGCGAAAAACTGTACTTAAACGCAGCTAGGGACACCTATGGCGATGTGCAATAGGCGTCTATGTAACCTATTGCACGTCTACCCGTCCTAAAGCGACGGATCCTTCTACTGCTGTTCTCTCTGAAGCTTTTCCTTTTATCCTATTAAGGGATTTTAAGTGTCCCGCCCCCCCCACCTGGATCAAGGGTGTCAGGGTAAAAGGTGTTGCATTGGGACTGAATGTAAAGCTCTCTGAGGAAAATTGTATTTGCAAACTTGGATCATAAATATAAGACTTATTGGATTGCTTGGGGATCGCGGCAAACATGCGACTGGTGGAAATAGCATGGCGACCATGATATTGTATTGTATAGTTGCGTCAGTTACCGTATACAGACAACAGTTTGGATTGCGTTGCCAATGTCCCCATTGTGGGACAATAAAGGCTCATCTCAATGCTTTACAAACATTGATAGATGGCAGGATTGAGGCACAGATGATCGAAACTTTGTGAGCGCACACAAATGTGTGTGTGTGTTTCCCCTCGGTGCTCGCTCCACTGTATCCCCTCGCTCCCCAGGGAGTCTATGATGCAGCATAAACCTGTCGTCTCTCATGTGCGACGTTTGGAGACAGCGCAGTGACAGGGCCCACCTATATTCATTAGACCTCCTGAGGACGAGATCCATGAAGCCTCACAGGCTGGTGTCACTGTTGGTTACCGTGACGCACACACCCACACACACACACACACACACACACACACACACACACACACACACCAGATTGTACAGCCACAAACACACAACCCAAGCAAAACAAAGGCGACTGATGGAAGAAAGCGTGCGGAAGAAGAGCAGAATCAATTTTGATACAAAGTAAAGGTACCCAGTGATCAATACCAGACAAAATCGAAGGGGAAGACAGGTGGACTGCGAGTTCTAAAAGTTAAACTTGGAGCCGAGACTGCAAGGTCAAAGGTCACACCCAAAGCCGAGTGCCATAAAATGGTAGCAAAACCTATTCATCACATTTTGTTTTCTCATTGTAGCACTTTAATCAACGGAGTGATTTTTTTTATTTATTTTTTTGTCTGGCTTTGGTACATGAAAATTAATGATGCCCTCTTTTATTTTTTATTATTAGCATTTCTATTTCGACCCTCTTTTCGGATTCTTTCACCAAAAATTTCACAGCTTGTGGGTGAGATGCCTACTGCTACACCCTCTGGGCAAAACACATTTTCCACCCTTAAATTTGTTGTTTTTTTTTAAAAAAAGTTTCTTTTTTTGTTTTCATTCATTTGTTATGGGCAGACTCGCACACATTTTATGCCACACCCACTTTGACAGTTCTTGCTATCGGAACTGAGCCAAATCTTTGTATGTTTGGAAGCATCCACGACACTAAAGAACGAAAAAAGAGAGGAGAGGCACCCCGGCCACCGACACAGCGCCCTCACCTGGCTTGTAATTTGGCTATTCTTAGGAGAAGATGGCTGACCCGATTACCAAGCTGTTCCCCATTAGCCGCCGCGTGCTTAAATAGTCTGCGTCTCCCTTGTCTCGTGCCAGAGTGTCTGTCCGTTGGTCAGTCACCCGAGCCCGTTCACACAGCCCGTGTCCACAGTCACAGAGATGTAAGCCTTTGTTCCTCGAGACGAGTGATTTTTTTGGGTTTGTGACTTTTTATAGCTTAGTTTATATTTCTAGCCATAGTTTCTTTTCGTAGCTGTTTGGTTTCAGTATTAAGGTTTCATAGTTTTTCTTCGATCCTCTGTTTTTAGGCGTGAGTTGTTTTTTTTGTCTTAGATTATCTTCTATTAGGTCTGATTTTGCTGTTGGAACGCTTTGAGTTGTTAATTCTGTTCATAGCGATATTAGCGTCATTAGCCTTAGTCCTCTTGTCGGAGCGTTTTGTGCTCGCTTTACTTTTTAGCGCTAGATCATTAGCCTTTTCCCTCCTCCTGGAGTGATTTTTTTTTTTTTTTTTGTTATTCTTTATGAGATTATTCAGAGAGCCAGGTTAGGTTAATTTAGGAATTTCATAGTCTATTAGTACATCTTAAGATCTCTGAGTCCGGAGTCCCCGGCCTGGCAGCTGGAGGCGCTGGGACAGCGGACCGCCTTACCCCTAAGCTGTAAGTCCAAGAATCGTGGAATGGCTTTGAAAGCATTCCTTCCAGGGTGTAAAAATGATGCAACGGTCCTGTAAGTACTTAAGCCCAGGAGGGAGATGATTTAGAAAGCCAAAAGACACAAAACACAACATCGCATTTCCGCTAGATGGGCAAGGCGGCACAATTCGCGCGGGCGTAAAAGTGTATCGGCGCGAGGCAGGGTGTCGACAGGAAGGAACACCATGTTTCCTTTAACATAAATAAACCAGCAATGGACACGGAAACACAAGCGAGAGCGGCGGCGGCGGCGACCAGCAGCCAAAGTCTGTCAATGCGTTTTTTGTGTTGCTCGTTTGCGCTGCCCGTGCCAGGGGTGCGACTGGGCCGGGCAAAGAGCTGGCAGCTATGCTAACCATACACCCCCACCCCTTGCGCGCACACACACGCACACACACACACACACACGAACACACACACACTCCCTACCCGCGAGCTCCTCTTTGGACCGTGTGTCTGCTCTGATTAGATGGGAGCATCTTGCTGCCGTGTGCCAGGAGCCCTGCCAGAGATAAGGGCCGACTAACAGATGTTCCCTTATCTCAGGACCAACCTCAAGCCCATCTACTCCTTTACACAATACCATGGAGATGTATTCATACACACACACACACACACACACACACACACACACACACACACACACACACACACACACACACACACACACACACACACACACACTGGGTGGGACTGCTGCGTCTCTGTCCGCGAGTCCGTTTTAAAGACGCCTTGTTTTTTTTTTTTTAGTTGACGGACAAACTTGTAACTCAAACGAAGAGCGAGCGCCTCTGGCATCTCGCGAAGCTTCCTTTGACAGGCGACGGAAACAATTTGACTCGCTCCGCCCCGCCCCCCCCAAACCCCCCACCACCCGGGTGCAGTTACAGGGCTGAAGTGGAATGTTAAGGTGGCTTTGATGAGGCGTCTGCCTTGCGTCAAAGCCGACACAACGCGCCTCATTGTGGCCTGCCGCGCGCCGCTGATAATACTATCTCTCCCCCTCCAAACACGGGCAGAAAGTGAGTCTGAGAGATGAGGGTTGGAAGGGTGGTGGTGGTGGGGGGGGGTGGCGCTGCAGACGCACAAGGAGAGAGGAGACTGGAGGAGTCACTAAATAAGGAGACGGTAGAGATCAGGGCGTGAAAAGACGAGGAAGCGGAGCTCCGAGAGGCCCCCGGGGTTTTGGGGTCTCGGTGTAGGCATAATGAGCGGAGCCAAACATATCCAGCCTCATTAATTTCCACTATCAAAGCCAACTTCACCCCCCCCTCCCACACCCCCCCTTGCACAACACGCCGGTGCTTCTGCTCCCGTCTGCAAAAAGCCCTCACTTGTCACCTAAGATCAAAAACAAGCGCGAGGGAGCGCCGAGGCTCCGGCGAAGCCGCGCGCTGGAAGGAGCAGCAGCTCTGGTTCTTTCTTTCCGTCTTTTTCCCCGTTCCTTCTTTCTTTCTTTTTTTGCCTGCGTGAGCGTGCGGTACAGGAGGCGGGTTACTGCGTGGGGTGGGGTGGGGGGGTGTATCTCACAATTTGTAGCAAAACCAGAAATCAGACAGGGGGGGGGGGGGGCGTGGATTGAGGTCGAAAGAACATTGCCAAGCCCGCGTAGGGAGCATTGATTAAGTGTCACGCCATTGCCTTGGATTATTTACAAATAGGCCCCAAAAAACACATGAAGAGTCAAGAATATTGAGTTGCACGAGAAAAGGAAGGAATGTGGATTTCAAATTGAAGGTCTAGTGTGTAAAACCTTTAAGCTAGCCCGCCTGACAGCGCGTTTTGTATTTGGAACACTGTCCTTGAATAAGATGGCAGCTAACTAGAAGCAAGACCCTCATTGACCTACTGCATATATAATTCTTATATACATGAGAACCATTCTAAATGCAGGAAAATCAATTGACTTATTGTGCTGTGATTATACACTTTTATCAATGTATTTATGGGCAGTATGTTAGGCTTTTACCGATACGGAAAATCACAAATCCAGCCAAATTCCGTACGCTGGACCTTTAAGTTGAAAGGAGTTGGACGAAGCGGGAATGAGACGGGCTAGTCCCTGTTTCTTTGAAAGAGAACGACAATCTCGTGGCTCGTTGGAAAATACAGTAGCTGCAGTGGGCCAAGGTTCTCTGACTCATTTCACCAGTTTGCGTCAGGGTTGCTCCTCCCCTCCGCCGGCAGGAGCAAACACGTGCTTCGTTTACGAGACGCTCCTCAGCTCGTCCGCGTGTAGTTCGCCGGAACTCTTTACCCCCCCTTTTAATAACCTCCAACCGCTACAGCCTCGGCTTCCAACACTCCATTTTTTTTGTGTGTGTGTGTGTGTTTGTGGTCTCGGCGAAAAACAAGCAGGCTCGCACAGTGGAACATCTGGAACTCAATTATTTGGCTACGAGCTCTTAACCCCGTCTTCCCACAGCGGACAGACAAGGTACTCATTGTGGCGTTATCTACATCGGGTGCTTCAGTCGGGGGCACCCCTGGGGGCTTCCAGAACTGCTAAAAAAACCTCCAGGAGCGACGCATATGACGGCCTCTCAGCACGTGCCCTGTCGGAGCTGGCCAGACAAAGGTTGCCTTGATTGGGGAAAAAGACATGTCAATGTGGGACACAGAGGCAGCTTTTATGGCTGAGGGTTAAATAAATGGACAACAATGTGTGTGGGGGGGGGGGGATGCTATTTATGCCACAAAATATCTTAGATGGAGATAACTAGTCCAACTCCCGGAGCCCTCGCTGCAAAATACGGAATGTTTTTCGGAAAGTCATCTGAGGACACGATGCGGGAACCTTCTGACGCCTGATTGGGCCCTCTTGGGTGAGTCCAGCATTCATGACCGGAAAAGAAAGGAACTTTCACGACAAAGGGCGGTACATATGTCATGGACCATCTTGTGGATCACCTCTCAGGAAGAGGAACGTACGTGGCGAACAACGCTCTCCTCCAAGCACAGGCTGAACACAAGGCCGTCACTCCGCTCATTGTCCGCGCTCCCCACCCCCCCGGGGGGCACCGGGCGGCATTGCAAGGTAACGCGCGAGAACGTGCAATTAAATGAAGAAAGAAAATTTGCATGGCGAGGAGGTGGGGAACTTTTCCATCGAAAAAAAAGTAGGGAAAAAAAAAAAATATTGAAATATTTCCGGGAAATGTTTTTTGAGGTTCGAGCATAAAGTACTGGTTTTTCCAAAAATGGAAAACCAGGACTTTTGATCAGGGTGGAGGCACCTCGCTGGCTTCCGGAGACGAGTTGTAAAGTTTTTCACACGGCGGAGGCCAGGAACGGGAGAATTCTCCGTAGTTGCTGCCAGACGCGTGGGAGTGTCTTCGTCTGGGCTGCAACGGGAGCGTCCCGTGATTTTTATATATCTATTCTTCTTTTTTTTCTTTTTCTTTTTGAGGGCAACCACTCTGAGCAAGCCAGCCAGTCTGCGACGCGTTCTGGGATTTTTCTGACAATTTAACAAACGGCGCAGTCAATTAGTCCGCAAAATCCTGTCCCCGCCTTCGCCCCCCCCCCGAATCTGTGTAATAAATCTCATTTGTTGGCCGTTAGTCCCGACGAGAGGCGCGGTAATGAAAAACTTAAGTGGGGTGGGTCACCTTGTGGCGTCGTGGGCAATTTAAATGCCGGGGAAAATTCTACTAATAAAAGGGGGAAGGGATACTGCGTTTTCACAGAATATTAACGACAACAAACGGGGAGACTGAAACGCTCCGTTTTCCCCCACGGCAAACGGGGGCGGCGTCAGCGGTGCAACCAAAGCCGTTTAAGTTTCCGCCTTGTTTTCACAAAATGAAGAGCAAAAAAAAAAAATTAGATTCTGTTGAGGGGAACTGCACTCCATTTACCTTCGAGGTTTCGAGTTTGGCCTTGGAATGACATAACGTCCGAAAGGCAGGAGAGGCGTCTTCCGCTGTGACCGGCGGCTGAAAATGATACTTTAACGTCGAGGAGCAACTCGATTATATTGGCAGGCGGCCGGCAGTTACTTTCACAGTCCCGTCGACGGGAGTTTTGCTTTTTCCCGGTGGTCACGCGATCACGTACGCGCGCACAGCTTGGCAACCCAATAAAACCTGATTTCAAGGAGGTACAGCGGCTCTGCCTGTAACTCACTCAACACCGGGGCCGTGCGATTAATCGATTTTAAATCGAAATTGGATTTACGAGGGAAAAAAAAAAAAAAAAAAAAGGAAAATCTTTAAAATCTATTTTTCTTCTCGCACGCTTCCGGGCAGTGTTGCCTCTATATTTCTCTCTTTATTTTCCAAAATGTGAAAGTTTTGCACTTTGTTCTTTCATCGTTCAAGATGATAGAAAAACCTTTTACTCTTAAAGTGATGTTTGGTGAAAGGCAGTTAAGGTTGTCTTTATCCACAGGGGGATTCGTTTGTGTTTGGTTCTGAAGGGTACTTGTGTGCTGAAAGGGAACTTTGTGTTTGTTTATGAAGAACCTGTTCGTTTTCAAGTGGCGTTTGGCAGAAAGTGAGGTTGTCACTGCATTAATCCCAAGGTAATCACCATCTTTGTTTGGTCAGGAAGACGAAATGTTGTCACTTCACTAAAACCAAGGAGGTTTTACAGTATCTTTGAGTAGCACTTCATTCCCAATAGGGGAATTTGTTTATTTTTTTAAAGACAGATTCTTTTTAAAAAATAATTGATTCCAAAATATTGAAATCGAAAATCGAGTTTTCAGCGGGGAAAAAAAAAAAAAAAAAAAAAAGAGATTTTCTTTTTGTCCAAAATCGCCCGGCCCTACTCAACACACACACAAAACACCCCAACAGACAAGGTGGGTCATTCTGTGCCGCCACTGGTTGGTTTGAGCCAAGGCCTGTGCAGGCACCCATAGTGTGGCCAGTGACAGAAAACATTAGCGGGACAATAATCCCTGTTTTTCTGGGGAGGGAGCTATGAAACGATGACAAAGACCTCCCCCTCTCATGACCCTCTTGTTGTCCCTCTGGCTGCCAGGTCTGCTCTACTCCCTCCACCCACTGAGCAAACCACTCACAGTCTGCCATCTCCTTCCCGCACACACACACACACACACACACACACACACACACACACACACACACACACACACACACACACACACACACACACACGGCCCATGTGGAGAGGGCCTGGCTGCAGCCATTGTCTCCCAGGTTATCTCCTCTCTCAGCACCTGGTAGGGGAGGGAGGGATTAGCGAGCCTCCTAGCCGCCTCAAGAATGCGCCTTCCTGTTTGACTCTCCCTCCCCGAACACTTCCTGTTTTGTTCTCGGCCCATTGTGGTCAAGCGCCACATGTTACTAGGAATGGGGGGGGGGGGTTGGAGAGGGCTGGGCTTATCCACGAGTGTGCGGGCACGCCGTTTAGCCCCGATGCTGGCATGTAGCGGGATGAACAGAGGCCGAGGTGGGCCTTGAATGGGCCCGCGGGTTAAGCTGCTTCACATTCTTACACACACACACACACACGGGACCAAATGGCACTTTGAGTGGCACGTGATCGCACGCACACACACCATTTGCTGGGAGTTGGGCCAACAGATGCACACTAACATGCACACAACAAGATTTCTTTGCAATAAGCAACGCAGTACCAGAAGTATGGATGGTGGCTAAACAAGACAAAACAAAATCGATGCGCAATCTTTTTTTTTTTCTTGGTTTGTTTTTGATTATTGGTGTTTTTAAAAATGAACCGCTTTAACCGCTTGAATATTTTTATTCAAAGGTAACCGTAAACTGATAGAAAAGATTTCCTGCGAGCAAAAAGATTTTGTGACGCTAAAGAGAAACATCAGAGCAACTCGGGACGCAAACTTGGAGACAGTTAGCGGTGCTGTGAACTGAATGGAGACAAAACAAAATAGAACAAACAAACAAACACAAGTAATTTGTGAGTTTATGTTACATTAAGGTGCGCAGGAGGATATTGTTTGCCCAGATTGGCCACTTCAGAATGGCTTTGTTACACCCGCAGGCTCATTACAAGCAATACATGACAGACAATGTCATTGGATTGATTTGCAAATCATTAATTGGGGGTCAAACAATGTTTTCAACAATATGATTCTGTGGCAGATGTATTTGGCATAATGAGACGCTGCAGGGGCCAGACACTAAAAATCTGTAAAACAGATAAATGACTAAATACCTATCAAGAGATAATTGTCAACTTCTAATATATGTATATATATATATATAAAAAAAATATATATGTATATATCGTCAGCCTGTGAGTGGTGAAAGTCCAGGCTGTACGTATCTAACAAAGCGCAAAGTCACTTCCCCAATCTCCCTGATACTGAAAGACAGGCACCATGCAGAGCGTACTGTTGGGGGGAAAACAACTCTCGGGCTTCCTTGTCAAGTGCTTTCTTTTATCACAGACTCCTCAGGGCTCTTCTAAGGCGGGGAGGGGGAAAAAAAAAAGAAAGGCGTCGAAAGGCAGCGAAAGCTTAAGACAGAGTTTGAAGGCTGAGTGGATTCGCAGCCAGCGGTGGCAGGAAAACAGCGGCTGCACTAAAGGTTGTCCTGTTGCTAGCGCACAGCATGGGGGTGCACGGAGGGGTTAGGGGGGTCACGGGGGGCGGAAATAATGAAAGGGGGGAAAGCCTCCTCGACTTCCTTGGTTTAGCCTTTGGCCCATAATGAGGGATCTCGACACCCAGGAGTGCACCGATACGACACATTTGGCAGCTTGGCAAATTGACCTGGGATCCTGACCGGTGATTGACAGCTGGCTCCTCAGGGCGCCCGCACTGACCTGCATGCCTTATGTGTGTGCGTGTGTGTGTGTGTGTGTGTGTGTGTGTGTGTGTAAATGAGAGAAAGTCCAGGAGTCAGACTGGGAAAACAGGAGAAGGCAGGCGCACAGCGGGCAGAGTGGAGATAAAGAAGAGCGAAACAGCGCAGCTAATTATGGGCAATTCAGACCCCAAAAGAGAATCAAGGTTCAGATTTAAAAAAAATAAATAAATAAAAAAATACTAGGCCTCGACATGTCAGCCACGCAGAGTAATGCGATACTGGTAAACTGACGCATGTGTGCAATTCTGAGGCCTCACTCTTGGTCTTTAATGCAAAAACGCACCCTGCAAGGAGACGCCAGCGTCTGCGAAGTAATGAATTGTCAATGAAAAGTAAGTAATTCACTCTTTGGAGATGCTGAGGGGCTTGTGTGAACGTTTCTGTTTAATCAAGGCTTCGAAAAAAATTTAAGAAAGGAAGACATGACATCAAAGTGCGATTGAAAAAAATGCTTTCTGACCATTGGACACGGCTAAACTGTTGGAGGCGAAACGGAGCTTTTCAAAATCTTTTTTTCTTTTTTTTTAGTATAAATCAACAAGAGCCTGAGGGCAAATTGTTGCGAGGACTTTGAAAGGCAGCGACGCCACCGCGGTCACCTGCTGTCGACAACACTGCGGGAGTGACGCCAGCCCAATTAACATCGACACCGGCGTCCTGTTCGAGGTGCCAAGTGTGTGTGTGTTTATTCTCAATCTGATATCGGCGGTGGTGTTGGTGGGGGGGGCGACCCGAGTACTTTAGCCAGAGGCATCGAACCACGTTGACTCAAAAGCAAAAGACGGCAAAGTTTGCTGGGTAGAAACAAGGAAATAAAACAAGTGTGCAAAAGTGTGCCATAGTGGCGCGGCGAAAGCGTAGCTAGCTGACAGTTCGCGGAAGTGAGAATTGCGCCCCCTGCAGGCTCCATCGCTGCCAAATCCTCCCTTGAAGGAGCAGCAGCGCCATTCATTATTCAACATGGTGTTGTCTTCGTTCCTGCAGGAACGTGGCGGGGGGGTTGGGGTGAGGCAGCCTCGCCCTGTGTGTCTTCCCTGGTTGTTTTAGAGGCAGATTGATAGGGGGTGGGGGGCAGGGGGGTGTTTAAGGAGCGGCGTCCCTCCGGAGTGGACGGGGAGGGTTTGAATGATTACGGCCACGTGCTGGAGACTCGGGGAAACATCTCGGGCCGCTTCACCGGCTCCCGGTTGAGCGATGGGACGGGAGGAGATCTGGACGAGATGGGGTGGGGGTGGGGGGGGGGATTGGTGGGAGGGAGCGATGGACGGAGCGCTCTGGTGGGCCACCTCGTAGGAGGATAAAAAATAGATCATGGGATATGTAGAAAACGGGCCCTAAAGTCAATTGAAAATCAAGCAAAGCAGCAAAGTTCCAACAAAATCTGTGTCTTTGACGCCCCAAAGGTTTTTTTTTGTTTTTTTTAGCTCTTTATTGAAATGACTCGTAAGACACTGAAGAAAATGGACGTAACTAACACAGCTATTTTAGGACTAAAATATTCGGCGGGCCGGATTAAAGAGCGGGGGCCGCAAATGCCCCCCCCCCCCCAATAGTTTGGCCATGCCTGGTTCAGAATCCCTTCCTGACCCCCCCCCCCCTGATGACGGCCCCTCTGGAGTCTGGATCTGATCCTTCCCACAGGGGAGTTTCTCCCAGCGCCACTGTCGCACTTTGCCGGCTCAGTTGGGTTTTTTTTTTTTTCTTTTTTTCTCTCTGATAGTACAAAGTGCTTCTTCGACCACCTTTCTTTGAATCTGCGTCCTGATTACGGGGTTAAAAAAAAGCCTCAGACGGACGGAGTCGCGCAAACAGAGGCAGCGGCTCGGATCGCGCCGGCGACTGCGGGAGCGGCGCCTGTCAGACGACAGCCCTGATCCTGTTTACGACTCTGACAGGGGCCTAAAGAGAGAGAGAGAGAGAGAGAGAGAGAGAGAGAGCACCCATTCATAAAAGTGCCATTTTTTTTTCCATAGGGGGGGAAAAAAAAAAAACACAAAAACTTTCTACCTCCTCTTCCTCTGTCCTGCTCCTATTCCGTCCTCATCTTCATCCGTATAAACCAGGCTGATTAGAAGGCACCCCTCCCCCCCCGCCCACCGCACATCTCCTGCCCCACCCACCCATCCTTCCCACCCGCCCGCCCGCCTATCCAACAGCCGCGAGGGCAGCATGGGACCGCAAGGTCTCCTAGCCACTTTCGGCATGAATATTAAGTGCGGGATTTGTGTCGCCGGTCTGAAATTGGAAATCACAAGTTTGACTAATCAGCTTTGGAGGTTTCACACTCTCTGCATGTCTGTGTGTGTGTGTGTGCGTGCGTGCGTACGCTTTCGTGCGTGCGCGTGCAAGAGGATTGCCGTTGCCAATGGAGACGAGGGCTGAGACACACACACACACACACGCACACACTCCCTGATCCTGCTGCGTCTCCGAGTGCTCATTCACCATCTCAGCAGGGCCAAATGTAGCCCACCTCCTCACAAAACGCTGCTTTTCAGCCCCCAACCCCCCGCAATACCCCCCCCCCCCCCCTCTCTCCCCCCTCCCCCACTCTGCCAACCCACCCTGCTGGCTCCCATTTAAGACCCGGAACCAGAAATAGCCCGAGAGGCTATTAGGAAAAATACAGCCGAGGGGGAGCAGAGGAAGCCGGTATTTACGGACCCCCCCCCGAAAAGCCATTTGCGAAGGTGCACTACCTTCTCACTGCGTTCGCCGTCTCTCTCTCTCGCCCTCGCGGTTCTCAACCGCAAGTGGACATTTTCATTAACGGGTTTGCCGCCGCGGCCGCGGCCGCCGCTCGGGAAAACGGAGCCGCGGGGGTGAGAAGAAAGGAAAGAGGGAAACGGACGTAGCGATAATGTTGACGTCGTGGCTTTGTGTCATTCACGGGCGTCTGAACGACATTCAGCGGCCAGCGCCGCCGGGGGCCGCCGTCCCTTACACTCCCTTATCCTCGCCGATACAAAAAGCACAGTGAGTGCGGCAAAAAAATAGGAGACGCTGCAAGTTAACAAGTGTTTGGAAAGCGGCGGAAATGTGCGCAGCGACTGTTGACGCTCAGGCAAAAAAAAAAAAGTTAAATTCGGAACTATTTTGGTTGCTTCGTGCCAAGAGATGAGAACAAAGAACACGTGATGGTAAGCAATAACTGGACGATTAATGTTGGAACTTTCAATCAGTCGGAACTGTGGCACCTTTTCGGCATACATTTTCAGGACAGAGGTTCAATTGCGCGAGAGACACAAAGTGCGCACGACAAAACACCTGCGACGGTGACGCGAAGCCAAGGGAACAGGCACTTCCCGACTCGCGCTGACAGTCGCACTCTCACAAAGTGACGAGCTCCTCTGTATTCTGATCGCGCGCGTTCTTCCCTCGCCCTGCGTCCGACTTTGGCAAGGTGCGTTATTTGCGAAATGGCCTTTTTACGGGAGGCGCCCGCGTCACGGCGGAAACACTGGATTTGCCAGCGCGCCTCGCAGTGGTTTGCGCAGAACATGCAAAGACTTTAAAAAGGGGGACGGGAATCATGTAGGATGCTCAAGCCTATCAATTTCTAACCTTTTTTTTTTTTTTCGCAAGGTAAGGAAGGAAAGGTAAGCATGCGTTTTTATAAGGGAATATTATTTTTTTTTCCGTTCTATTGCGGAGATATGGTTGCACTGTAATATAGAAGTTGAATTTAATAAAAAAAAAAAAAAAATTGCCCCCAATGACAAACTGCCTTGATAAAAAGGCAGAGAAAAGACACTCCCGACCGACCCTGTGGCTCATGATGAAATCCATAACCTCTTTGTCTTCATCCAATCATTCCGTGGGCCCTGGTGATGAATGCTTTAATGATCCTGACATGGCAGGCTGTACCCAGTCCGCCGTGTAACCAATGTCTTGCGAGATTTACTAAGATCACGCAGACACGTAATGAGACCCCCGTCAAAGAATTCCTTTTCTTTTTTTTTTGTACGACATTGTACAGTGGCGAGAATTTCCCTGCCACGGATCCACCATATGGGATGACATGAAAACTCCAAAAACTACCGACACAAATGGCTGGCAGACCCAGTTTGTTTAGTCCTTGCTAGCGCAAAGTGGAATACACAACTTTCTACAAAAGGTCACGGAGCGAATGGATTTTAATGTCCGTCCCTGTCTGCCAATAAAACGTGGACCTGCGCGAGAGCAACTTCCTGGCCGACCTTTGCAGTCAGGGCCCTGATAACCCTGTGTAATGTCAGAAGGGCTTGTTGTTAATGTTTAAGTGCACCAAAGGAAATGAGTGGTCATGGGGGGGGGGGGGCTGCCACTTTTCACTAATGTGCTCACAGACCACCAGTCACAAACGCTCGGAAACTGATGAAAGCCACAGAGACAGAGAGAGAGAGAGAGAGAGAGAGAGAGAGGTGGGGGGAGGGGGCAACTAGGATTGAAGCTAAAATGGATCTGGACACAACTTTGGAGGCCGGTCGCCTCTTTGATCGATGGGAAGTGGCGGCCGAGGCGCACTGCACTTCTCGACCAGAGCAGGAGCCATTCGGTCGACACAAAATAAACCTAAAGTTGGAAATCTACCGCGCAAGTTCCAGGGCGGGGAGCGAAACAAAGGGGAGTAAAGGCAGAACAGGGATTTCGCATTTAGTCCAATCAGCGGGTAAATTCGATAAGGGTTAACGACGTTAAAATGGTTTTGGTTGTTACGCTTCCCAGGTTATGTCCTCAAGAGACGGACACAAAGAGGCCACACAGCAGACACAGCCAAGAGATGGGGACTTGTACGTTTTTTTTGAAACAATGCCAGCTTATTAGACACTTTGACTCCACCGTGATCCGTTATGACATCATGGCGCTATTACAGCAGACTGATGAGGCCATTATTCCTGCTGCAAAAGGGCCTAAGAGCAATTTTACAGGCGCGCTGATGGCATGAGACATGTCTGCCGGCCTCGGCAGTGTTTTATTGGGGTCCCGCATCGGGCTCGAAAAGTTCAGGCTCTTGTGACTTCGCAAACACTCGCTCCATTTAGCTGGGCCCAGCATGACACAGGCGCCTCGGAGCCCTTTATGTGGTACAGTCGATTCAACCCACCTGAGTGCGATAATGGCCCAACTGTGAGAGCCGCTTTTACCAGACTGCAACGAGCTGGATCCTGCCGACACTTTGACAGAACTCCGGGATAAACTGTTCCGACAGACGTTGCCCCGCCCCCGAGAACTTTCCACCAGCGAGGGGGTAAGGGAGGAAGCAGGTGGCAAAGTGCACAAATCCTATACATCTCCTCTGGAGTCGATCTGAAATATTGCAATGAGGGCTGAGACAAGTGGAACGCGCGGCCGAGACGTAGTCGCCCCGTTCAGCTCCGTGTAATTACAAAGGCTCTCGTCTAGATCCGATTTGCCGCTGGGAGCTTCTTCCAGGCGTCGGGGGGGGGGGGGATTGGAAGTACAATGGCGCAGCCTGACATAGGGAATAAGGCACACTTGCTCTTAAAATAGAGGCCACTAATGCGGCGCCGCTCTGCATCGGGAGTGCACGGGTTCGTCGGCTCGGATACAGGCAAGGTAAATTTAATTATGTGCCCTGTACATAGCGGCTGCCTCCTGATTAGAAAGGACTAAGTTCTTGGCACCCGCTTAGAAAGTGTTCACAGACTGATAATTAACGAGAGGTGTGAACTTCTCATCCCGCTGGAAGTCGCGCAGACTCACCGTTTCGAGAGGTTAAAGGCGGGGGGGCGGGGGAGGGGGGGAACCGTCGTCGACTGGAAACGTTTCCCTGGAAACGGAAGACGTTTCGCGCGCGCAAATTTAAATGCAACTGTTCGACGCTGCGACGCGGCATAAGTGGCAGCAAGGCGTTATCACTTCCATTGAAACGAGAACAATAGGGTGAATTAAAATTGGGGAAACAGACATGCCATAAGGGTTCAGAAAGCAGTTTCCATTAACCATAGAATTGCGCAAAACCTAAATATCGCAGTAAAAAAAAATAAAATGGAAAAACCAAATTTTCGAAGAAATTCCCAGATATCGCTAAATGGGTCTGACGCTCTCATGAGGTGGTTTTTCAGACGTGCCTATATAGAGAGGTACATCACAAAGGCATAACGGAAACACTTTCGCACTTACGCGTCACCGAACTTGACGCGCGTGGTCATGTGACCGGAAGTGTGAAAATGGCGCGTTGTGTCTCAACGGAGGAGACGGAATATTCTGTCACAAGTAATCAAACGGACAAAAAAAAAAAAAAAAAAAAAACATTCCTAACTCTCGTAAAAGACGAGATTTTACGAGAGTTACGGCTTATGCGCCTCACACCTTTCCACGGAAAAACCTCCTGCAAATCGTAATTGTACTTTGATTTTGTGGGACAAACTGTAATGGAAACGCAGCTACTGAGCGCAGTGGGTTGATTCAAGCGTCTACAAAGGCCGATTACATATTTAGGGCTCTTTCACAAAACATTCCATTTACCCATTTGTCATCGTCTCTTTTCAGTTGTGATCCATCATCCAGGGATGTGCAACTGCCCCGGTACTGCATCCAGCCAACCTGAACTGACTTTTGCCGCATGCTCTTGAATTGTGGGACCAGTTTCCCCGCTATCCTATCCCATAAATTATTTCCGGAGTCAAAGCAGGGGGCTCAGAATGCCCCTGGTGCCCTGGCCAGCGTTTACTCACAGCAAACAACAAGTCCCCGGCCCGCTCTTCCGTGGTGGGAACGCGAGGAATGCTGCGGTTGGCGTTTTTTTTTTTTTTTTTTTTTTTCCTCCCCCCTCCACGCCTGAACTCAGTGACTACGACTGTGTGTATTCCCATGTCTTGTCTGTAATTGTGTAATACGCATGGCGGCTGAATCGCGGGCATGGAGAAAGGCAGGGGGCGGGCGACAACTATTGCAGTGTCTCGCCAAGCGATGGACTCGTGAAGCATTCCGGGGTTTGAAATTGGGAAAGGAAAAACTAAAATGTCAAGGTCTCCGGCCGCGCGCTGTAGATAAAGAGTCGCAGAAACAACAACAACAACAAACAAATAAATAAATAAATAAAAGCAGTGGGGTGGATAAGGAGACGCGAGCGTCATCCGTTTACAGACACGGCTCAGGGTGCAAACCCAAGCTCTGCCATCACTGCCTATCAGTCACATTTCTCACCTGATCTATTTTTGCGGCGGGACTGTGTGTGTGTGTGTGTTGTCACAGTCACAGTGGCAGCCACGAGAAACCTTGTGTTGGCATGACGGGCGCACGGCGGCGCCTGTTATTCAATCAAACTGTTCTCCCTCGCCAAGTGTATCCGGAGAAAAGAAATAAATGAATAAATGAATGAATCAATGAAAATCGCACAATATGATTCCGATCGTCCTCGTTCTCCGCGCGCCATCTTCCAATTAGGCTGCCGTGACATTTTTCGAAACAAACGATCTCATCCGGGGCTGAAAATAATACAGGAGGGGGATAAATAACCCGGGCGAGCTCTGCTAAAAGCTCGTCTATTTTTCTTTATAATCTTTTTTTTTTTTTTCTTCTTAGCGGCACAGCTAGGTTCCGGTGTCAGGCACCGGCAGCCCTCCGGGGGTGAGGTGGGGGGGGGCTGTCGAGGTGGGGGATTAACTATCTGTTTGCAGTTGCTGATTGCCGGGGATGAGATGTCCTCCGGCGCCAATCACCGACGGAGGGCTTTGGCGCCGCCACCAGCCGGATCCAGCATCCCCTAAACGCCTCACTCCATCCCCCCCCCCCCACACCGTCTTTTTTTTTTTTTTTTTTGCCCGCGCCTAAATGGCAACCCTCCCCACCCCCCCCCCCCCAACCGGGTCCCTTTCATCTGAAAATTTATGAGGTACCATGTGCGTGTCTTCCAGGCTTCCCGTTTGAGGGACGCTGATAAAATACATACGTGCAACTTTAATCAGCCCGATCCACTTGACGCGGCGCTGGAATACGCGGTGGGTCTATCTCACCCCCTCACCCGCCCCCTCTCCATGCTCTCGGGCTGTTTGCTTTCTTAAATGAATGTAACAGTACAAACGGAGAGTAAATTGCCTCCTCTGTACTCATCGCATCGCATCCGTCCCACAGGGCCCTTCTGAAGCGGGAGGGCAAAAAAATGAAAGCGGACCTGGAAAATAATTCACTCGCATTGCCTGGGAGATACACGATGTTATCGGTGTGGAATCCTGCCTGTGCATCAGTCCTGCCGCGCTGTCGGCGCTGCGCAGAGCAACGTCGGGGAGCGGAGGGCAAAAAGTCAGTGTGTCGGTGCCCCGACTCCTGTCTACAACCTTCACGTCGTTGTTATAGCGAATGCAGACAACGCTGTGTACATGTAACTACATAATGGGGAAAATAAAAATAAATGGCGGTGGCTTTCGCAAGTGGAGCCCAGGTGATTTATGCCAACATCAGCTCGCCAGACCATCTTCCCCTGATGGCAAGAGGGGGTTTACTGCCCTGAAGGAAGTCAATGACTTCAAATATCTGGGCTAATGGGTCAAGTCGTCAGAGCAGGACCTTAAAGTGAGGAAGGCGCTAGCGTGGGAAACTCTGAATGGTATGGCCGGTGTGTGGAAATCCAACCTCCCGGCGTGACATCAAGCTCCGCTTCTTCGGTGCCACTGTGGAGGCTGTCCTCCTCTGTGGCGGTGAATGCTGGACACTCAAGCGTACCCTGCAGAGGTCTCTGGTTGACCGAACATCAACCAGAGTGAGCGCGTTACCAACCAACATCTGTGTCGGGAGTGACCAAATCGCAGCTCGGAGAAAGAGACTGGCACTGTAGGAGCCGACACACGGACACCGATCGCGAGGGCGTCCTGCACCAACACGCGTGGGCGTACGAAAGAAAGACGTGGGTGTGGAAAAGGCTGGAGAACTCGCAAGATGCGTGGAAGATCGGGATGGCCGGAGACCTCGTTGGAAGGCCCGTCCGAGGACGACCCAGTGGTGTTTACTAAACGGTGTCCTTGTACGAGCTCAACCCGATCAGCTTTTCCGGATCCAACCGGCGCCAGTCTGATTTACCTTTTCCTGGCTTTGTTTGGCGTTAAGGCAACTTCCAATGGCAGCGTTCCATGTGGTTCACACCGGTGGGGTCCCAAGAACAGGCGTACACCTCAGTGTACAAACGCCAACAAAGCGCGTACTTAAGATTTTTCGGTGTTCCCAAGAGACGAGAGGACTTGAGAGGAATGTGGACTTGGGAAATAGGAGGAGATGGAGGAGGTTACATGAGTAATAGTACTATTGTTTTGTAGTCAACCCTTTACTATGAAGGCAGTGCCCCATTGAGATGCCATTGTCGTCGTCCGCGTCCGTTGTAAAAACACTGCCCTACATGAACGACCATCCGCCCAGGTTTCCCCTCACTGGATGTCTTCCAGTCCCACTGGCTGTCGCTCCTGGAGATTCCTGCTCAGTCTGGTTACGTCGTATCCGTGAGGCATCATTGAGGCTCGTGTCTTTAAACGGTTCCACTCCAGCGCCGACTTGCAAGCGCAGAGTCGCCGCTGATTTTCCGTCAACTCACGCGTCCTGTCGCGACGCTCCTTTGTGCCCTGTGGGGACTTGGAAGAGTCACGGCTAAAGTTGAGTAATTGACAAACTTTTACGGGAGCCGCGCATGAGCTGGCAACAGCAGGAAGTGGATTCATCAAAGGAAGCAACTTGAGGCGAGGAGATACCAACAACTAGGCAAATTGTAATGAGTTGCCACCAATGTGTTGTGTGCCACTTTTAAGTGTTCCTTGATGGCAGGCATTTCACAGCGACGCCCCCCTGGGAACGGCGGGTAAAACACTATCAGAGGCTCGCGAGCTCTTATTAAAGCCCGCGATGCAAATGCGGCGACCGATAAAAGATTCATTTGTTTGCCAGTGAATTACGACGAGGTAGCATTTAATCACAGCTACAGATGTTACGGTCACAAAATGCTGTTAATCTGGCTTTGATTGCGGCTAAATTAAAATATAGCCCATAAAAATTACAGGGACTGATTGTTGATTGCGGAGTTAATTACAAGCGGCGAGTGAGAGACGGCACACAATGAAGAAAGTGATTACCAAAGGCCGACACAGTCGTCTTCTGATTGTGGCAGAACGCCGCACGCTTTGCGAGGCTGCGCTCCCCATCTGCAGAACTTTAATAGAGTCATCTTACGCACCATTAAAACAATACAGCGCAGCGCAAGTCCAGATAATTAGATGTCCCAGTTGGAATATTACTGCGATGTTTCAGCAGGCACAAAAACAACAACAACAACAACAAAACAGAAAAAACGTTGATACGGCCCATAAAGTGCAAGAGAAAATTAATCGTCTTTTTTAAAAAGAAGGAAAAAAAGGCGGGATCTCCTCGCTGGAGCCTCCAAACAGCAACGAGAAGCTGTGTTAAGGCTTAAATTACCCCTAGAAATTGATAGAAATCCATTCTTTCATTGCCCGCTCAGCGGGCCTGGTTTGACTCGCGTCGCGGTCCGCCCTCTCTCGGCTCTCTGTCCGCTAGCCTCTCTCCCGACGCCGCTCAGGCTGCAAGCGCGAGGACTTCCCGAGGGCTTCTGCGCCGCTGAAGGGGCTCGGCGTGCATTTCTTGGCCCGGGCGGCGGCGGCAGGCAAACGAAGTGCGCTTCCGAAGGTGACGCTTTGTTTCACGCTCGCTTCCCACCGACCCCATCGAGCCTGGCACCTGTCAGCTATACAGCTGCGAGACGAGGCAGCCTGCGCCACCGCCTGAATCCCCCCCCCCCCCCCCCCCCCCCCCGCAGGCCCCGCGGCAGATGGAAGGGTCGACTTGTCAGCTTCCTGTCGGGAAGTGAGGTCGTTCCATTTTTCCTCGGTCAAGGATTTTTTTTTTTTTTTTTGTCTAAGCAGGGGCAAAAATATTTGAGAGATACGAGACTGCCCATGGGGGTTTGGATCCAGCTTGCGCAGATGTGGAAACAAAGCAGGATTCAGGTTCCGGGTTGTTTTTAAAGGTGAAAACGGATATTTATACTTTTCCAATACAAGGTTTGAACAAAACTAAAAGGTAAATAAAGCCTGGATTTTATTTTTGGGTTTTTTTTTTTTATTGGTGCGCCACGGTTTTACCGAGTCTGACAGTATTGTCAAAACACAGTCGGAGCTGCCAGCTCTAATAACACCGAGGCTGGCAATAAACTGTCAAATGAGCTCTCGTTGCACCGGGATCCCATCGAGAACCAGTAAAACCCGAGACGAAAGGGCAGCCACGGCAAACTGGGGGTCCCCGCATCCCGTTGGGGGGGGGGTTTATGGGCCGAGGTTCTGACTCGCTCAAGCTTTACAGTCACGGTGACCTTCCTATTAAGGCTCCATTACCAGAACACTGTCAGCGAAAGAGAAGGGGACATTCACCAAGGCTATTTATCCAGCTGCAGGCTCATCTTATTAACACCGGCGGGTAAACACAAGTGGCAGTTTTAAAAGGCCTGGCGCGTCACGGATGGACGCCTTTATTACGGCATAAAATGAGCACAAACGTGAATAAACAAAAGGGGGAGGTCTGAGATGCACACGTGTGAACGTAGCAAAAAAAAAAACAACCCAACAACATTTGGATCTCAACGCCGGCAAAGATCTGACTACAGTCAGGTATAGGTGGTTTACACAATCTGGGCAGTGAGCAAAAAAAACAAACAAAAAAAAACAGGATGTTAATAAATGTGTTATAAAGGAATTCACAATTATGTTTCAATACGGTTATGCTGCTAATGATCAAATTAGCATGGGATGTAAAAGGGCAACAAAACAAACAAAAAAAAGAAATACAAAAAAACAAACAAACCAACAAACCAACAGCCTTATCTGTGTGACAGCGCTGTGTGGCACGCGGCCATGTAAATGTGCAAATGCGTCAAGTGGCTTCTTCCACGGCCAGTAAATCTCCCCAATGAATAAATAAATACATAAATAAATAAATGGACTGTCAGTTAATTACAATTCAGATTATTTACTTCGCTGCGGTCGTGTTGTGCGACTAGATTTCCTATGATAATGGGGAGGTGCCTTGGACTCCCAATACTCCCTGTGTAATAGCATTAGTCACACTGAAACAGTTTGGAGGCGAATAACAATTTCCCTTTTGTTTTTTTTTGTTGTTTTTTTTAAACGCGTGCATAGAACAAAATGCTCTTAAAAAATTCATCTCAACGTGGTCCACCTCTTGATTTGACGGCAGAAAAATAAAAAGTGCCATTTGAAACCAAAACCTATTTTCAATTGGATACAATTTCAAGTAAATAAGATATGAAATAAGTCAAATACAGATCATTTCAAAGTTAGCAAACCATGTTGTTAGCAATCCATCTTGTATTTGCTTGGACTGAAATGCCACTCAGTATTAAATACTTGCCACGCATTAACACAGACACCCCACTTAGGCAGAACCACCAGTCCGGCACTTTGGTCGGCGTTTTGTTTTTCTTCAGCGTCGAGGTCACGGTTAAACGCTCGCCTTCTCTCTTTCACACTGACAACTGACTGACAGTCTGGATAGAGCAGCCCGTCCCCGGACGAACCTCATCCACTTCCCCTTTTCCTGCTCCCCGAAACAGGAAATCCGTTATCTCTGCCGCGCCAAAATATTTGGTTAAGTTAAACAAAACAGACGAGGCAGAGGTAGGCGTGAGGGCTGTCGTGTCACAGCATCAAAGTCGGGCAGCGTACATTTCCAACGGAAATCAACTGGTGACTCGCTAATCCTGTGGTCGCGCCGACCAAGGCCCCCCCCCGAAAACCTCGAGTCAAAGCTCAGACCTCCGGGTGAACATGAGCACAGCAACATCATTTATAAATAACTTGGGACTTTTGGGTCAAAAGGTGTCGAGGTGCCACCGATAAAAATATATTATTTGCATAAAAAGCAGACCAAAAAAATAAAAATAGAGCTACGTTCAAATCTACATTTCCTCTAATTCCAGTATTACTTTCCAAAAACATAACCACGTAACCAACTCA
The DNA here is from genome assembly GCF_046127955.1 of Nelusetta ayraudi. NCBI lineage: Eukaryota > Metazoa > Chordata > Actinopteri > Tetraodontiformes > Monacanthidae > Nelusetta > Nelusetta ayraudi. Next base: position 242,566 of record NW_027466211.1, read on the forward strand.
TATCCAATACCTTTCAATTTGCTCATATCCTCGTAGTTATTATTATGTGAATTTAAAATTCATATTCCTTCCACATGTTCTAAAGCGGCGTTTCTTCACTGGTGGGTTAGCGACCCAAAAGTGTTAAAATTTCTATATTTCATACATAAAAAAAATGGCATGTATTGGGCAGGACACACAATTCAATTCAACAATTTCAATAATTTACTTACTAGCCGTGACAGAATGTCGCTAACGTTTTTCATTTTCGTAGTATAAATTTGAGCTTCCGTGGAATTAAATTTGGGTCGCAACTTCATTGCAAGTAAAAAAAGAAATGTGGGTCTTCAGACTCCGCCAGTTGAGAACCACTGTTCTACACGCATACATGAATAAGGGGCAGAGAGGCCCGTGTCAATACCTAGCTAGGGGCCTGTTTCCACCAACCTCACTGAGGCTCCGGTGCCCTTCGTGATACTCGGGAGGGAGAAGTTGCGTTGCAGCGACAGGAGGCAGTTGACTTGACACTGAGAGGCTAACCAGTGGCGGCACCAGTTGGTAACCTCCAGCCCAAACACGTGTACCACTGGCCTCAACTAAACCCCCAGATGTGCTCAGTACACAGACAGAGCCAGCTGTCGTAAGGAGGCCAGATGACCTTGACGTATCTGCTTATGAGGTCACAGGATGGAGATTCTCCCGCTGGAAAGACAAAATAAATAAAAATGAAAAGTCGCACACACCTACGATCGCACCCGGGTCGGATGCGCAACCCAACCCCACCTATTCCTGAGCCAGGCAGGGAAAGGTCACAAGCCCCGCCCGCCCGCCCGCCCCCCCACCCAAGTGACAGCTGCCAATCACAGGAGGCGGCGATAATCCGATCCGTTCAAAACACAGAGGGGGAGAGGAGATGTGGGAGGCCCTCGGGCTAATCTGGCCAAGCAGAGGGCAAGGTGTGTAGAAGGAAGCAGCCTTCGCTGTTGGAGGAAGGTTGGGAAATAAGATGTGCAATCGAAACGGAACGATTTGAGTTTTTTTTTTTTTTTTTTTTTTTTTTAACTAAAGTAATTAGCAATTGATTACTTATGAAACAAAGTAGTTAAAGAAGTAATTGGATTACTTTTTTTTAAGGAGTCAGTAATCAGTAGTTGGCCTACTTTTTATGGAGTAATCCCAACAACACTGATGATAATACAGGTGATAACTGCACCCCCCCCCCCACACCTCCCGCCCACCCACACACCCAGCACCCAGCCCTCTCGTCCTGCAGGCAATTGGCTATTTAAACACGGTAAGCGTGAAGCCAAAGCTCCGCCTGGTATTGTCATCACATCCAATATTTGTGTTGACACGGAGGTTATGAGCACTAATGCCCCCCAGTGACAAACAAGCTGAACTGGCATGCGCCGTGACTCTCGGAGGGGGGAGAGAGCGAGAGAGAGAGAGAGAGAGACAGACAGACAGACAAAGAGAGATGGGTTGTGGGAGCTGAGGTGGGTGGGGGGGGAGGGATTACCTGAGATCCAAGGATAATGAAAAAGACAAGGCAGGCTGATATTAAACACGTGATAGCCAACACGTGCGGAATACCGGATGGGGCGCCCGTGATTTTTTTTTTATTATTTTTTTTTTTTCTGCTTTGCCCCCCACTTTGTGTTTTTTTGCTTTTTGTTGACCTCGTGGGACGCGGCGGCGGTAAATCACTGCGTGGTGCCGACCGTTTCCCCAGGCCGGCACGGCCCGGCCCCGGCCCGGCCCCGGTCCCGCTGCGCCAAATCAAACAAGTGCAATCCCAAGACTGCTGATACATTATCGATGAGGTGTTTGAGCAGAAGGCGCGAGACAGTCAGTGTCTACTGAATTAAACTGCGGGGTTTAAAAGGTCCAGTGTGTAATATTTGGCTTGATTTAGGTTTTTTTTTTACACTGCTGAAACCTTATTGTACTGCCCGGAAACGCTTTCATAAGAGTGCACAATCGCAGTGCGATAAAAGTTTTTTTTGGGGGGCGTATTTCTAAGGAAGCCTGGTGTGGACAATCCAGATGTCAGACGGTGATTTCCGCAATTGGGGTGACCGCTCGCATCCTCAAATAAACCAACGAAGAAGAAGGTGGACGAGGTAACATTAAGTTTGGAAACTTAATGTTGCAAACATTACACACCTAACCTTTGAATTCGGCGCACAGCTGCTGCGTACGTCAACCCAGCATGATGACGACGACGAAGATGATGATGATGATGATGATGTGGTTCCTACCTGTCTGGAAGAGCGGCGTGTCCGTTGCGCGGCTTGTTGACCTGCGCGTAGAGCGCTTCCAACGGCGGTCCGTTGCTGTGAGGGCTCAGAGGTGTTTTGGGGCTGTGGGGCAGGTGGTAGGGGTGGCTGTAGGGGTCTATGGTGCTGCTGTCCATCGACGAGTCCAGCGAGCCGATCCCCGCGTAGGTGTGCTCCTCGTCGGAGCTGAAGGTGCGGCTGACAATGTCCTGGATTTCGGCGTATTCGCTTTCTTTGGCCTTGTGGGTTTCTAAAGTCTTGGCTTGCGTTCTGGGGGGGGGGGGACATACAAAAAAATAGGCAGTGTGAAATTCACGAATCGACATGCGAAAAAAAAGGGCAAGGCTGCTCAGGAGCCGAAATTGTATACAATTTTTTATAGGTACAAAAAGCAACACAAAAAATGTGGTTAAAAACAGAATTCGCTTTGCATTTTGATGAATGCAGGTTAAATATTATCTATAACAATGAAGAAACCTGGACCAAAAAAAAAGAAAAAAAAAGAAAAAAAAAATTTTTTTTTAATGAGTCGAAGCAGTCTTGCGAAGGGTTTGTCCTATTTAAAACGACATACATCAACGAATGCAAATAACCTCATCTTGAATGGATCACTGACCAAAATTAATCTGTTTAGCGCAGGACGATGCTTTGCTCCAATGCCCTTAAGCCTGTCTAAAATATCTGAATCAGCTATATTATAATATCATAGACAATTAGTTTGCTTGATTCATGCGTTTTATTTGTAAAAAAAAAAAAAAAAAAAAAAAAGAAATATATATATATATATATATATATATATATATATATATATATATATATATATATAGAGATATATAAATATTAAACAAAAGTTTGTTTTTTCAGTGTTTTACAGTCGAGAATTTGAGGCAAAACTATGACATATTTCCAGACAGACATTCCCACTTTGAAGCAATCTGAGACACAGCTCAGTCCAGACCTGACGAAAACTAAAAAACTTCAACCAAACACTGGAGTAACAAAGAGTAAATGCCGAGACGCATTTATCGAATCTGTGGATTTTCAGGGATTGCTCGAGGTGCCGAGGGATCGCCGGGTGTTCCGAGTGAAAATAACAAGGAGGGGGGTAAAAACACTGGGACCTCGCCTCACTCCTCCTCCTCCTCCCACTCGTCTCACCAGGGACGCTGAGACACAACAGTGCTTTTCACTTCGCTCTTGTCTCTGTGTGAATGCCCCCCCCCCGCCTGTCCACGGCTAACGAGCCTCGGTCACGGTGGTGGTGCAGCAGCAGCAGCAGCAGCAGCAGCAGCAGCAGCGCGGGAGCCACGGGGTGGACAGTGGGAATGCAGGAAGGCCGGCGGGGAGCTGACCTCCAGCGGTGGCAGCAGCCAGCAGGCAGCTCACCGGGTTCCACTCCCACACCAGTGCTCCGACTTGGTTATTACCCTCGGGTCATCGCTGACCCTCGATCCTCCGCCGCCGCTGCGCCTCGTACAGGGACTGACAGCGTTGAAACCGGGCTGGGATCTCCCTCCTCCAAACAAAATCCCCCCCCCCCCCCCCCCCCCCTCCTCCCCCGTCAGCGTATTTTAATAACAGTAATCACGTTTCCAACAATCGCCATTTCTCAGTGGCGGATTAACCCAATTCCCGTATCCTTACCACCGACTCGCCCCGTTTATTTTTAGCCGCCCCAAAATCTCATTTTCTCGAACAATATCCCCGCAGGATGATATTTTGACGGCGCGCCGACGTGACGCCGCATGATTTACAGTCGCTCCCGAAGCCACGCCGCCGTCCGGCTCGCTCGCGTTGTTCCCCCACCACCAGGTCACGACTGGGAGTTGTTCCTGCTTCGCGGCGCATTAATGCGGGACTGGTGCGCGGTCGCGAAAGAGACGACAGGCGTCAAATGGAAGAAGAAAAAAAAGAAAGAAAAAGAAAAAAAAAAAGAAAAGCAGCAACAGCAATCCCAGAAGCCCTTTCACCTCCCGAGTGATGTCATGTCTCTGCCAGGAAAAAACAAACAATGATGTTACCGCAGGTTCGCGGAAGTCCGCTGGGATCCTGAGACCCCGCGGCATGTTATGAACTAATCAGATTTAAAAAAAAAAAAAGAAAAAAAAGAAGAGACGCTCCTATTGACATTCGGGATGAGGTAACGGCACTGGCTGGACCCGGCGACACATAATCCGGACCGGTCGGCCTGAGGTGGAGGCCAATTCCAGCTCCAGAGGACAAAGCCGGACTTTTTCGTAATCTGCGGCAAACCTTGCAAGACAACGGGGTCCAAATCCCCCACGTCTCCTCCTTTCCGAACTTTTGTTCTTCGCGTCGGCGCAGAAACGGAAAGCGAGAGAAGCATTTAGCGTGTAAGTAAGTTTAAGTGGAATTCCGGCTCTGTGCAAACCGTCCAAATCCTCTCTCTCTCTCTCTCTCTCTCTTTCTCTCCCTCCCCTGCACATCCTGGGAGACAACCTCCCATGCTGTACTATACACACTCCATTAGCCAATTAATGGCCCAGCATGTTAACACTAAGGAAAGTGCTGGCCACACTAAACACATTATTACTGCACCCCCCCCCCCCCCCCCCCCAATTACCGACCCTGGTTCCTCTCCCTATCTCATCTTCTTCTCCAGACGGTGCGTTTGCGACCGGCGGGGAAACGGCGGCTTTTCAACATAACGTGGCAAAGACCTCAATTGGGAAGACACGGACCGTCAAGGTGTTGCTGTTACAGCAATTATCATCGTCATCGTGATTATTATCAATTTGAGTTTATATATTAAAGAAAGTCTGTGCTTCTGTGTCTCTCTTTTCGATCCGGAAAAAGAGAAAATCATGGATAAAAATAAAATCCAAAGAGCACTGTGCTTGCTCACTTGTACTTCATAATTGCGGTGCAACGCAGTGGAATTTCCTACCGTCTAGACAATCTAATGCTCTGCTGAGTCTTTCGGGGCAGCTGGAGTTCAAATCCTTGTCCGCTGGTGGAGCAAGTGATGAGTCAGCCAGATGTAATGTTCCTTCCTCAAAAAAAAAAAAAAAAAAAAAAAAAAAAAAACCTAACAAAAAAATAAAATAAATAAATAAATAAAAATCTGTTGCTATAACTTGCCTGTCAAGCACGTCGACTCCAGGCGCCATTTGTATTGACTTTAAACCTAATTGCGTGTTGCGCTTCTTCCCATCCCCCCCTTTTCGGCCACGTAAGGTGAGACTGTTGGCCCGCTTTTGTTTCAGCCGTCCACTTTGCGTTATCGCGCCGTTTTGCGTGCGAATGTATGCATGTCGTCCGCACAGTTGGGATGAAGCGCTGCATCTAAAGCATAAACAGGTGGCAAAGCTTCAGCTCACCCCCCCGAAGCGAAGCGAAGTGAAGCGTGTTTCCGCAGCAATTCCCGTTTGTGCTTTTTTTTTCTTTTCTCCCTGTGCCTTCACAACGTTCCTCAGTGTACAAATTGTGCGGAGGGAATTGCGCCTGTGCTCTTAGGCGAAGCCATTTTCCAAGACAACACGCTAAGAAGCTTGAGAGCGCGCCTCCTCAGTATGCATTGTTTTTCCTCCTCCCCCCCAATCCCCGCCGCGGACGATAAATAATATTTGCTCTTCTGCTCTTTTTTTCCCATCCAGCCGCCTTTAATAGATTTTCCTTTTCAATAACCGCTTGGCAAACGGCTCGCCATTGTTCTGAAGTGCTGAATGTATCTGAATCTAATCTAAGTGCAGCAAATGGGATCGGCCTGCAGCTGCCTGCGCAGAATCCTGAAGCCGCGGCGCGGCCGCGCCTTCCGTGTTGACAAACGGGCCTGCTGGCGGCCGCGCGACGCAATCGCCGGGATAACCGCTCCCGGTGTTCATTTGCTGTGCAACAATCCCATTAAATTGCTGTGGGTATTAATATAATTACAGGCGTTATCACTTTTTTTTAATCTAGCGTCGGCGGCTTCCTTTGAACCCGCCGCGCAAATTAAACGGGGTAATGCCATGTTAATGAGACGGTCTCGGCAACAACGTTGCGTCCGCGTGACAAAATAATAAAGGAGAGGCGGCGCCAACGGTGAGGGGAAGAGACGATAAGGGTGAAGAAAAAAAAAAAAAGAAAAAAGAAAAAAAGCCCCACGTCCAAGTTTTTGGGTTTGTCCAAAGGGAATTACGCTGATTGTCCCAAAAAACAAAACAAAAAAAAACAAAACACACAGGCCAGCATGGCTTTGTTTGTCCAGAGTCAGCAGAAAGTTCAACCGCAAACAAGAGAAAGCAGGCCACTCCGGAGGTGGAAGGAAGAGGAGGGGGTCGGGGAGGGGGGTTGGGGGGGGAGACAATGATGGGCTCTGCTGTGGTCAGGGGAGCAGTAACAAGGACTGTAGGAGTGGAGTGCTGGCCGCTGATTAGAAGCCAACCGGAGCCGAGGAGATAAGAGAGAATGGACATCATAATCAGCTGCCACGGAGGGGGCGAGGGAGAGAGAGAGAGAGAGAGAAAAAAAAAAAGAAGACAGAAGGAATGGAGTTCAGTTCAGGCGGAAAATGAAGAAGGAACACTGTCAGGTTGTCTTTGTGCGCGCGCGCGCGCTCCATTCTGGCCGAGAAAATATAGTTTGAGGGCTGGCGTGTGCAGAGATAAGCGGAGGCTGATAAAAAAAGCTCTATCAACACCAGCCCGTCCGCACTACCCCCACCCCCCTCCCTCCCCCACTCTTCCCGCTCGCGGCCTTGCATGAATAAAGGCCCCACGGCTTCTCCTAATCCCTTTCCACGGCCAATCAGAAGGGCCTGTTCTATGCACAAGTTCCTGAGAATATGGGCCAATCAGATAGGGGGCGGGGAGGGGGGGGGGCGTCTTGGGGCGAGGTCTGCGCGCGTAAAAAAGACGAGAACGAGCAACAGACCCGAGGCCCAAGTTCCAAAGTGGACTCAGTGGGACTTGAAACAGCCAATCACAGGTGTTAGTCGTGTCATACGTACGGGAGAGGATTAAGGCCACAAAGAGAGAGAAACAAAGTTTCCATTTCAAGATTAAATTAAAATATTAACTTTCTATTTTAAAATGGGCAAATTTGACAAGGCTTCCTAACTGCTATTAAACAATCCCTGACATAAAATATATAAAAGAAAAAAATCAAGGAAGCCAAATTAATATAGAATAAAGAAAACAAGGAATTTAGAGATTAAAGTAGAAATGTTTTCGAATAAAGTAAGAATTTTGGTGATTAAAGACGCCTCGTAGCAAACTTGCGTTTTCACCGGGGGGAGCTTCCCGTTTGCTGTGGCTAACGTTAGCCCACTAGCGACCGCCTCAGTTGACTGCCAGTGCTCGCAATCATCCAGTGGGTTTCGACGGTCGAAGCGCTAGAGCGCTCCGTCCCTTGGAGGAGGTTGCTGCCTTTGTGCAAAAATAGATCAGCCGGAAAACGGACAGATTGCAAGGATATCGATAGTTACACCTACGTGAACCTGGTAGCTAAATGAGGTGGTCGCTGGTGGGCTAACGCTACCAACAGTAAAGACAATTTCGCCTACAATGATGAAATTCCGACGATATCCTCGACATTGTGACTTTATTCGTGGAATCGAGAATTCGACTTTGATCTCAAACTTTCGACTTTAATCTCGAAATGGAAACTTGGAAAAAAAAAATTTTCTCGACGTCCCCCGTTGGTGGCCCCAAGTCGTCTTTCATACGTATTGAATCTGCGCGATTCTGTAGCATTCTAGAAATTGACTGTGTAGAATTTCGTACAAAAGTCCCACAATCCGCGTTACGCGCATGTTTTGGGACTGCGCGAGGAAGTCCGAGTTCACCCGGGGAGAACCCACACAGACACAGGGAGAACATGCAAACTCCACACAGAACAACCTTTGTGGGTCGAACCTGCGACCGACCTTGAGAGACATTTTTTTTTTGGGGGAGGGGGGGTGTCGGCAAGGACAGCCGGGCGTCATAAATTGCCAGACTCGCATCAAGGTCGAGTTTTGAATAAGAGACTGTATGTGCCTTATCGCATCGGAGAAATTTTTTTATCAATTAATCCGCGTAACCTCCTCACCGACTCCGAGTCGGAATCGCTAAAAGCTCCTGTCAAAACGCTCCGTTCAAATTAATAGCCAACGTTGGTTCCAGCCAGTTTGGCTGCGGCCCACAGAGCTTCGTGCTGACACGCGAGCCTTGCTAACCCGCTGCAGCCGTAATTCCATAATTTTATGAAATCTAAACTGCGGCAGCGTTCCCACGGCGTGGCGGCGTCGCAATCAATCAGGGTCCGGGGGTGGGGGTGGTGGGGTGGGGGGAGGGTGACGACAATCAAACGCGCCGCAGTGGGAGTGTGATGTAGGAGCGCCATCAAAAAAAAACAACAACACACAACCGGTAATAGATTTCGCCGCTGTCGCCGCGCCCGATCCCTTTACACTTTGAATATTGACCCAACGCCATGACGGGTTGCTTTATTATTACCTGAAACTATTTCCCTCTGGACCCCTGCTTCCATTAACACTCCCTGTATGGACAGCAGCAAAAGCGGCGGCAGCCGTTCACTGTTAAGACATTTGAGTCTATTTAAGTGTTACTAATAATTTGATGTTTAAGCCTACAACATTCATTTTCAGACACATACCTGCATATATGCCACATGCTTCTGTGCCCGTGTGTGTCTTTATATATTTCAGTATAGGGGATATGCATCTATATCTATGTTATGAGAACTCCCATGTATTTGGTCGTTAACCCTGCAACTCACTCTGGTCTGTATGCTACTGCGGCTTCTTCTATCTGTGGATTTGCAGAGGCTTTTCTTGCCTTTGACATGTTTTGGTTTTGGCGGAACTTCCAGCTTGCTCAGAAAGAGAACCCCCCCCCCCCCCCCCCCCCCCGTCTGATTAAAAGGACTTCTGAACTGATCTACTTCTATCTCCATCTCTATCTCTCGCTTTCTATATCTTTTAGATGTCCTTTTCACCCCGACCGAAACCGGTCAAGGCAGATGAGCGCCCTCTGGAGTCTGGCGTCCACAGGGCAGCTTTTCTTGGCCACAGGTCGCACCTTGCTTGGCCCGGGAGCAGGGGCGGGGCAAACTTTTTGAACGGTGGGTTACAGTGTGTTCTAAAAGTTGACCTCATAGGAGGACAAATGCTGTGTCTCAATTCAGGTTCTGCACCCTTGAGACCGAGTGTCCTCCGTCTGAAGGAAGCGTTCTTAAGAGTTCCCAGCCCAGAAGGACGGACCAAACCCCGCCTCCCCGGTAACCACTCAGGACGGTCTATCCTTCGGCGTGTTTCCTCGTTTCGTCACCGCCGTTCCCTCCGGCTGGCCAACCCCGGAAGTGACGTTTTTATAGCATCAAGCTAACCATTGGTTCGCCATCTAACGATGCGATTGGATGATCAAATAAGTAAAATTCTACATTAAAAACTGGATACTTTATGTGAAACTTCAATATTTAGATTTATATGTTGTGTCTTTGCCAGCACGTGCCGCTAATTTCAGCTGACTTCCCAGGATCCCACGATGCTTTGCAGCAGCACGCAAAACATTGTGGGATACACAAGTACGCGAAGGACAGTAGCGGTGCATCCTTGGAATCGGCTAAAACGAGTGCGTATTTCCGAGTGCGCATTTTGAGCGTCCTAAGCACCCTCGGGAATTGGGTCAAGCCTTCGCGCAGTGCTATAACTTCCTTTCAAAATGCGCACTTCAAGGACGCAGAACCTGAATTGAGACACAGCAAAAATGTATCATGGGATATGTAGAAAACATGTTGCTTTAATGTCCATTGGGAAAATGAACCAAAGCAAAGTTCCCAAAAAAAAAATCAGTGTCTTTGAAGCCCCACGGTATTTCGCTCTTTATTGAGATAGTCGACTGTTAAACCCTGGATGAACATACAGCTATTCTATGACTTACTATTAATATAATTTCTTTAAGTTCGGATTAAAAGGCTTCACTGTCCGCAAATGGCCCCTGGGCTGTAGTTTGCCCACGCCTACTCCAGAGGGTTTGAGTTGGTTTACTCCTGATTGAACAAAACGCTACGAGACGCCTTTGGATGTCATTTCGAGCTGATTAAATAAGAATGGATTGATTGATTGATTGATTGATTGACGGACAAGCGCAGTGGGACTTTGGAGCAGGTAACACCCCCTCACCCCTCACCCCGCCTTTGCACAAGGGACCAAGAGGGAGCTTAGGCCCAGGCGCATAAATGCAGAAAGGACAGAGACGAAACTGGCGAGAGCCTCGGAATGCCAGAAACTCAAAGCAGGATTTGAAGACTTGAACGCCACAAAATGTGTTTATCATCTTGGGGAGAGGGGTGGGGGTTGGGGGTTGGGGGGTCGGGGGGGGGGGGGGGGTTTGTGAGGGCATGTACCCCACATGTATACACTGCCAGCTGAGCGTCAGTGCTGATTCCGCTGCCTCGGCGTGACGGCTGTTTGGGAAGCCCCTCAAAGACGACAGATATAGACGGAGGGCCAGACCCCCGCCAGACCCCCCCCGCCAGGCTGCAGCGGAGCGCCGAGGGAAACTGGTCGGGCGCTCAGCCAGCGGCGCCCGCCGACTCTGGGCCACCAGCCGTATTTGAATGCGTCTTTTTTTCTTTTTTTTCTTTTTTAAGACGATGCCTCCAGATGCCCCATTCATCGCCGGAGCGGCCGTCTTTGTCAGCCTCCCTTTTTTTTTTTTTTTTTTTTTTTTTTTTTTTTTTGTTTGTTTGTTTGTCAGTGGAGTCGCCCTGTTTGGCGACGGCCCTCCGTCCCTCTTTGCGCGTGCCACAAGCGGGGGAGCGCTTTCAAGCCCCCATTGTTTCTATTCAATTAGCTGTCATTACCAGCGGCGGTATGATCACCGAGTTCATTCGGCTGCCGGGGAACAATGGAGGCGGCAGGCTGTCTTTTCATTAGCCTGCCACCTATATTGTCCTGCCCCGTTGAAGGGAATTAAGTGGGGCTTGTCGATTAGGGCTGCCGCGAAAAGCGGCGCCTCGCTTTCTTTATTCCACGACCAAATCTCAAGGACACCCAAGGACATTAGGCCGAAATGGGGGGCGGGGGGGGGGCTGATGGGTTTTTTACTTTGGCGGTTTGAAAGAAAAAGATACAAATTAGAGCTACATTGATTGCACTCTGATTATTTGTTCGCTGTACACCAACATGTCAAATCCACAGGGGCCTAAGAGCACCATTAGGAGGTCGGCTCTTCAGAAAATACGCAGGACATCTAAAAAAAAATTAGCCACTTAACATGAAGGTATCAGAGAGGGAAACACAGCATGCTAAATGACGTGAGTGATTTCCAGTTATTTCCAAACCAGACTTTTTTTCATTTGTTAGTCGGGAACGTTTTTATGTCAATTTTGCTGTTATTTATTCACTTACTTATTGAATTATTCATAGAGGACCTAAGGCCTTTGCCCAGGAGTGACTTTTGCTCAATACTTGTTTCCAACTTTAATGCAAAACAAATCCTTTTGAAGGTTTGCCAAAAAAAAAAGACTGTAAAAAAAGAAAAGAAAAAGAAAAGCAAATTAAGTGTTTCCATAAAGCGGCTGGAGTGGATAAAGTACGCTAACCCCAACCTCTAAATTAGCCCAGCTGCGTGTGCCCAGCGCCTCCCGCTCCAAAGAGGCGGCGGAGAGGTTGGCTTTCTAATTCCAGGGAATGTGTTTCCTTCCACTGGCTGGAGGTGTCTCCAAGTGAGCGCGTTTCCAGCCCGTCCCAGCTTCAGTAATCAGAAGCCGGTGGAAAAGCCGCAGGACTTCATCGATTTTTAGCACGGAACGGATTCGCGCGGGACCGGTTGTCAAGCAAACAACAAAGTAAAGCTCCTGGTTTAGCTTTTAAAATAAAGCAAACATAAATGTCTTGACGGCGCGTCACAAATTCAGCGCTTTTCTGACTTTGAGCTAGCGAGTGCAGTGCTAATGTACATGTTTCAAGTTGACGTCGTGGCTACAGATCTGTTAATATCTTGAGTTAGGGATGTGACGATTAATCGATTAATTGTCGATTAAGAATTTAGTCGATTAAATGTAATTAGTCGCAATTCTGCGATTCTTTCTTGTATTGTTATCGGCACTTATCAATTAACCGTTAATCGATCGATGAGGTCAATCAACTATCGATTAATGAATTAATCGATGGCTTGCATTTCTATCTTGAGTAGTTAACAGAGAGCAGATTTTGGTCTCATCAGCT